>NW_026057582.1:92666864-92735441 GCF_023721935.1 Panthera uncia | reverse complement strand
ATGAGCAGGGAATGTCTTTCCATTTCTTTATATCTTCTTCAATTTCCTTCATAAGCTTTCTATAGTTTTCAGCATACAGATCTTTTTACATCTTTGGTTAGGTTTACTCCTAGATATTTTATGATTCTTGGTGCAGTTGTGAATGGGATCAGTTTCTTTGTCTTTCTCTTGCTTCATTATTAGTGTATAAGTGCAACTGATTTCTGTACATTGATTTTGTATCCTGCAAATTTGCTGAATTCATGTATCATTTCTAGCAGACTTTCGGTGGAGTCTATCAGGTTTTCCATGTATAATATCATGTCATCTGCAAAAAGCGAAAGCTTGACTTCATCTTTGCCAATTTTGATGCCTTTGATTTCCTTTTGTTGTCTGATTGCTGATGCTAGAACTTCCAACACTGTGTTAAACAACAGTGGTGAGAGCAGACACCCCTGTCATGTTCCTGATCTTGGGGGGAAAGCTCTCAGTTTTTCCCCATTGAGGATGCTGTTATCTGTGAGCTTTTCATAAATGGCTTTTATGATGTTTAAGTATGTTCCTTCTATCCCAAATTTCTCCAGGGTTTTTATTAAGAAAGGATGCTGAATTTTGTCAAATTCTTTTTCTGCATCAATTGACAGGATCATATGGTTCTTATCTTTTCTTTTATTAATGTGATGTATCACACTGATTTGCAAATGTTGAACCAGCCCTGCAGCCCAGGAATGAATCCCACTTGATCATGGTGAATAATTCTTTTTATACGCTGTTGAATTCGATTTGCTAGTATCTTGTTGAGAATTTTTGCATCCATATTCATCAGGGATATTGGCCTGTAGTTCTCTTTTTTTGCTGGGTCTCTGTCTGGTTTAGGAATCAAAGTAATACTGGTTTCATAGAATGAGTCTGGAAGTTTTCCTTCCCTTTCTATTTTTTGGAACAGCTTGAGAATGATAGGTATTATCTCTGCTTTAAATGTCTGGTAGAATTCCCCAGGGAAGCCATCTGGTCCTGGACTCTTATTTGTTGGGAGATTTTTTTTTTTAATATATGAAATTTATTGTCAAATTGGTTTCCATACAACACCCAGTGCTCATCCCAAAAGGTGCCCTCCTCAGTACCCATCACCCACCCTCCCCCCCCTCCCCCCCCCCATCAACCCTCAGTTTGTTCTCAGTTTTTAACAGTCTCTTATGCTTTGGCTCTCTCCCACTCTAACCTCTTTTTTTTTTTTTCCTTCCCCTCCCCCATGGGCTTCTGTTACGTTTCTCAGAATCCACATAAGAGTGAAACCATATGGTATCTGTCTTTCTCTGTATGGCTTATTTCACTTAGCATCACACTTGTTGGGAGATTTTTGATAACCGATTCAATTTCTTCACTGGTTGTGGGTCTGTTCAAGCTTTCTATTTCTTCCTGATTGAGTTTCGGAAGAGTGTGGGTGTTTACGAATTTGTCCATTTCTTCCAGGTTGTCCAGTTTGTTGGCATATAATTTTTCATAGTATTCCCTGATAATTGCTTGTATTTCTGAGGCATTGGTTGTAATAATTCCATTTTCATTCATGATTTTATCTATTTGGGTCATCTCTCTTTTCTTTTTGAGAAGCCTGGCTAGAGGTTTATCAATTTTGTTTATTTTTTCAAAAAACCAACTCTTGGTTTCATTGATCTGCTCTACAATTTTTTTAGATTCTATATTATTTCTGCTCTGATCTTTATTATTTCTCTTCTTCTGCTGGGTTTGGGGTAACTTTGTTGTTCTGCTTCTATTTCCTTTAGGTGTGCTGTTAGATTTTGTATTTGGGATTTGTCTTGTTTCTTGAGATAGGCCTGGATTGCAATGTATTTTCCTCTCAGAACTGCCTTCGCTGCATCCCAAAGCATTTGGATTGTTGTATTTTCATTTTCATTTGTTTCCATATATTTTTAAATTTCTTCTCTAATTGCCTGGTTGACCCATTCATTCTTTAGTAGGGTGTTCTTAACCTCCATGCTTTTGGAGGTTTTCCAGGCTTTTTCCTGTGCTTGATTACAAGCTTCACAGCATTGTGGTCTGAAAGTGTGCATGGTATGATCTCAATTCTTTTATACTCATGAAGGACTGTTTTGTGACCCAGTATGTGATCTATCTTGGAGAATGTTCCATGTGCACTCGAGAAGAAAGTATATTCTGTTGCTTTGGGATGCGGAGTTCTAAATATATCTGTCAAGTCCTTCTGATCCAATGTATCATTCAGGGCCCTTGTTTCTTTATTGATCCTGTGTCTAGATGATCTATCCATTGTTGTAAGTGGAGTATTAAAGTCCCCTGCAATTACCACATTCTTATCAATAAGGTTGCTTATGTTTGTGAGTAATTGTTTTATATATTTGGGGGCTCCGGTATTCGGCGCATAGACATTTATAATTGTTAGTTCTTCCTGATGGATAGACCCTGTAATTATTATATAATGCCCTTCTTCATCTCTTGTTACAGCCTTTAATTTGAAGTCTAGTTTGTCTGATATAAGTATGGCTACTCCAGCTTTCTTTTGACTTCTGGTAGCATGATAGATTGTTCTCCATCCCCTCAGTTTCAATCTGAAGGTGTCCTCAGGTCTAAAATGAGTCTCTTGTAGACAGAAAATAGATGGGTCTTGTTTTTTTATTCATTCTGATACCCTATGTCTTTTGGTTGGAGCATTTAGTCCATTTACATTCAGTGTTATTATAGAAAGATATGGGCTTAGAGTCATTATGATGTCTGTAGGTTTCATGCTTGTAGTGATGTCTCTGGTACTTTGTCTCACAGGATCCCCCTTAGGATCACTTGTAGGGCTGGTTTAGTGGTGATGAATTCCTTCAGTTTTTGTTTGTTTTGGAAGACCTTTATCTCTCCTTCTATTCTAAATGACAGCCTTGCTGGATAAAGGATTCTTGGCTGTGTATTTTTTCTGTTCATCACATTGAAGATTTCCTGCCATTCCTTTTTGGCCTGCCAAGTTTCACTAGATAGATCCATCACTAGTCTTATTGGTCTCCCTTTATATGTGAGAGCACATTTATCCCTAGCTGCTTTCAGAATTTTCTCTTAGTCCTTGTATTTTGCCAGTTTCACTACGATATGTCGTGCAGAAGACCAATTCAAGTTAAGTCTGAAGGGAGTTCTCTGTGCCTCTTGGATTTCAATGCCTTTTCCTTCCCCAGATCAGGGAAGTTCTCAGCTGTGATTTCTTCAAGTATACCTTCAGCACCTTTCTCTCTCTCTGCCTCCTCTGGAATCCCAATTATGCTTATATTATTACATTTTATCGCATCACTTAATTCTCTAATTATCCCCTCATACTCCTGGACTTTTTATCTCTCTTTTTCTCAGCTTCCTCTTTTTTCATAATTTTATCTTCTAATTCACCTATTCTCTCCTCTGCCTCTTCAATCCGGGCTGTGGTTACCTCCATTTTATTTTGCAGCTCATTTACAACATTTTTTAGCTCCTCCTGACTGTTTCTTAGTCCCTTGATCTCTATAGCAATAGATTCTCTGCTGTCCTCTATTCTTTTTTCAAGCCCAGCAATTCATTTTATGACCATTATTTTAAATTCATTTTCTGTTATATAGTTTAAATCGTTTTTGATCAGTTCGTTAGCTGTTGCTACTTCCTGGAGTTTCTTTTGAGGACAATTCTTCTGTTTCATCATTTTGGATAGTCCCTCGAGTGGCGCAGAACTGCAGGGCTCTTCCCCTGTGCTGTCTGGAGTAACTTGCATTGGTAGGCGGGGCCGCAGTCAGACCTGATGTCTGCCTCCAGCCCACCGCTGGGGCCACAGTCAGACTGGTGTGTACCTTATCTTCCCCTCTCCCAGAGGCAGGATTCTCTGTGGAGTGGTGTGGCCCCTGTCTGGGCTACTTGCACACTGACAGGCTTGTGGTGCTGCTTCTATGGGATATGGCGTATTAGCCGGGGTGGATTGGCAAGGTGCACAGGGGCGGGAGGAGCAGACTCAGCTTGCTTTGCCTTCAGTGGTCTGCTTCGGGAGGGGGCTTGTGGCACTGGGAGGGAGGCAGACCCTCGGAGGGATGGATCCACAGAAGCACAGCATCCGTGTTTGCACGGTGCAAGCCAGTTCCATGATGGGAACTGGGATTCCCATCTGATATATGGGATTTTGGCTGGGGGATGGGCGAGGGAGATGGCGCTTCCCAGCACCTTTGTTCCCCGCCAAGCTGAGCTCTGTCCTCCGGGGCTCAACAACTCTCCCTCCCATTGTCCTCTAGCCCTCCCGCTCTCTGAGCAGAGCTATGGACTTATAACATTCCAGATGTTAAGTCCCGCTGGCTGTCAGAACACACCCCGTCTGGCCACTCAGCTTTTGCAAGCCAGACTTCAGGGGCTCTGCCTTGCCTGGCGGGCTATACCCCTACACCGACCTGGCTCCCTCCCGCCAGTCCGTGTATTGCGCACCACCTCTCTGCCCTTCCTACCCTCTTCTGTGGGTCTCTTGTCTATGTTTGGCTCTAGAGAATCCATTCTACTAGTCTTCTGGCGGTTTTCTGGATTATTTAGGCCGATGTGGGTGGAATCTAAGTGATCAGCAGGACGCGGTGAGCCCAGCGTCCTCCTACGCCGCCATTTTCCCTGCTCTTCTTCCTGAACATTTTGTAATAATTTTGTTTCATACATGGTCACAGAAATATGCCTATACAAACGTGCTTGCAACATTTAGAACTAGATTAAAAGGAGTCAGTTTAGAACTTCAGTTTTTTGGGGGTATGTGGGTCGGTCAGTCAGTTAAACATCCGACTTCAGCTCAAAGGTTGTGATCTCACAGTTTGTGGGTTCGAGCCCTGTGTCGGGTCTGCACTGACAGCTCAGAGCCTGGAGAATGCTTCTGTTTCTGTATCCCTCTCTCTCTGCCCCTCTCCTGTTCATTCTCTCTCTCTCTCTCTGTCTCAAAAATAACAGAAATTAAAAAAGGGAAAAAAAGAACTTTAGTTTTTTTTGTTAACCCCTAACACATATCAGCACACCCTCATACATGTACATACATGCCGTCACTACCATCACTGTTGGAGCCAGACCCCCTGAGAGCTTTCTTGTTTCTGCCCCCAGATATGAATTCTTTATTACAGGAAGGGATACCATGAGGAAGTGTTGATTTCTGTCTCCTGTCACCTCTCTATGGGCATGTGATGTTAGGGGGGCCAGTCCTCTGACCATCTTAGCCATCCGTAAGTGTACTATACAGTACTTGGTGATCCGAATACCATAGTGCCTGCTCTCTTGGCAGTAAGAACACTATGTTCATTTTATTCTGTAAGTCTAGGGCCAGGTTAACTTATTGCTCCCTATTTAAAATTTTATTTTTTCAAGAACTAATTCATTTTTTTTTCATTTATTTTTTCAAGAACTAATTCATTTCTCCAGAGGCATAGAATGGTCTGTTTACCACTCAGCAGGCCATACCTAGCTTTGATAACTAATTCCAACTATTGTTTAGTTCTTATCCCTTATCTCAATGCCACTAGCCTTCTATCCCCATAACCACCATCTGCCACTCCCCAGAGGATGTGTTTTTTTGTTTTCTGAGGCTTTGGGAAGATATGTAAGTTCTAAAATATTGGTGATTTTTACTAACTCAATTTACATAATGTACCCCCAATACAGTTAATAACTATTTGGCTTAATAAACATTTCTTGAGTTCTTACTATGTTCTAGGCACTTTGCCAGGCTTTAAAATAAAAAAAAAAACTAAAAATGAATTAGAATTATGTACAGCTCTAACAGAGGCACAAAAAACAGTGGCTTAAACAAGACAGGGGTTTATTTCCCTTTCATGTAAAAATCTAGACGTAGAAGTCCATGGCTGGCGAGGGGGCTCCATGATTGTCTGGGACTCAGTGGAAAGCTTCCAACTTTCTACTGTGCCATCCCTAGGGATGAAGCTCATCCTCATGTTCCAAAATGTTGTTTCAGCCATCACATCTATATTTTAGGGAAATAGGATAAAGGAAGGATGAGGCATAGAGGGTATGATAGCTACCCTTTAAAAAAAAGTTCCAGAAACTGCTGTGTATTTCACCTTCAGCTAACATCTCATTAGCAACACAATTTCCCAGCTGAAAACTCAAGATTCTATAATGAGGAGAGAGCAGATAAGGGAGAAGGCAATCAACAATTGGCATCAAGACACAGTCCCTGCCCTCTGGACAGGAAAGGTAAGGAAATACCTATCAGAATGCATAACAGGGGATCTAATTAACAGTGGGCAAAGCTTCCCAGAGATGGGGGCTTCTGAAGTGAACTTTCAATGAAGAGTAGAAATTAGTCAGGCAAAGGGTGTGGTGGAGGTGGTGCTGATGGTGGTTAGGGAAGTCCTACATAGGATAAGTAGCAAGTTTCCAGAGGCTGAAAGATCAAAGGAACTACTAGCACTGTAGGGTGGTTGCAATATATATTTAGAGGTCAGGAATTCTGAAAGATGAAGTTGGAAAGATAAGCAGGGGTCAGTTCATATCTAGTCTACTCTGCATAACAATTATTTATAGTGACAAAATATTTTGGATAAAATTAGTTCCATTTAAGCTCTCACTTAAATGTTTATCAACCATTAAACATTGATATTTAAGAAAATCAGGGGCGCCTGGGTGGCTCAGTCGGTTGAGCATCCGACTTTGGCTCAGGTCATGATCTCACGGTCCGTGAGTTCGAGCCCCGTGTCGGGCTCTGTGCTGATGGCTGAGAGCCTGGAGCCTGTTTCAGTCTGTGTCTCCCCCTCTCTCTGACCCTCCCCTGTTCATGCTCTGTCTCTCCCTGTCTCAAAAATAAATAAAATGTTAAAAAAAATTTTTAAAAGAAAAAAAAAAAGAAAATCAGTAATATTTGTAGAGCATCTTACTTTTCACAGTACAATCATAAATAGCGCCTGCAAAGATAGGAGCCATTTGCTACAATTCTTCTAAGATGATCAGTCTTCTCAGAGCCTGGCAACAAAAGAATCTAACTAGATCAAAACTTACCTGGGGCACCTGGGTGGCTCCATCAGTTGAGCGACCAACTTCGGCTCAGGTCATGATCTCATAGCTTGTGAGTTCGAGCCCCGCCTCGGGCTCTGTGCTGACAGCTCAGAGCCTGGAGCCTGATTCAGATTCTGTGTCTCCCTCTCTCTCTGCCCCTAACCCACTCACATTCTGTCTCTGTCTCTGTCAAAAATAAATAAAAATTAAAAAAAATTTAAAAAAACCCAATTTACCTTATTCACTTGCTTATAAGATTCATCTCTGCCTCCTCAAAAAGGTGTTTGAAAATTGCCCTGGGTTCAGTGTATCCATATTAGAGACAAAAAGCTAAAAAGTTTAAGGTGTGAGTTAAATAGTGAAAATTCTGAGGTGTAGTCACCAAGAAGATAGTAATTTGATGCTGTCTCTAGCAGAGAAGGACATTCTTTTAGGGTTCTGAACTCAATTCCAATGCCCCACCTCCCCGCCAACATCAAGCAATTCTCAGAGACCAGCAGGGTCTCCAAGAATTCAACTCAATTCTGATACTATCTACGCAGAGATAGTATCAGATTCTCAGATTAAGGGTTGTCCTGAAAGACAGCCTTTCACTCCCCACTTCAGATGCTAGTTGCAAGCCCCAGGCTGTTAACCTGTGCCTCTGAACCAACCAGCTACTGATTAAAGGTTCCAGTGACCTCCTCCTTAGGTTAGATTCATTTGTTAGAGGAGCTCACAGAATTCAGGGAAACATTTACTTACATTTACCAGTTTATTAAAGGATATGACAAAAGATACAAACCAATAGTTAGATGAAGAGATACATAGGGCATGGTCACAAATGAAAGAGCCTCTGTCTTCATGGAGCCTGGGGCCCAGTTTGGTGGCATGTAGAAGTGTTCTGGTTTCTCAAACATGGGAGCTCTTCAAAAAAGGACCAGTACTTTGCCTTCTTGAGTTTTTAATGGAGGCTTCATTAATTGTCATGACTGATTAAGTCATTGGCCTTAGGCTAGCTCAAACTTGAGCCCCTCTCTCCTCCCTGGAAGTGAGGTGGGAGCAGGGTGGGACTGAAAGTACCAACCCTCTAGTCACTGGCTTGTTTCTCTGGCAACGAGCCTCCATTCTTAGGTGAGGTCCAAAAGTCACCTCCTCAAGAGACACTTTTTATCACTCTCGACACTTACGAAATTCCAAGGGTTTGGGGGGCTGTGAGGCTGGAACTGCAGATGAAGACAAAATATATATAAGAAATATATTTTGGTCATCTGAATGACCAAATATATATGTCTTATAAATCACAAAACTGCAAGGATCATTGCAAATACATAAAAATTTTCATCCTATAAGGGCATTCTTAATTCAAACAAAGCAAAAATGATAAATCAGTGGTCATAGAAATGATCAGAGGTAGAATTTGGGTCTGTAATAAAGACTGTTTGCAAAAATGGCTATAATAATTCCTCCTATATCCCATTGTAACATGACTTTTCTGTTCCTCCCATCAAAAGATGGGATTTATTGCCCTCTCTCTTGAATCGGGGTGACCCTGTGACTTGTTTTGACCAAGGAACATGATGGAAGGAACTCTGTGTATGATCTTCAAGCCTGGGCCTGAGACTGGTATGGAAGTCTGTCTAGCCTACGGAGGGACTGTGGTGAGGGAAAACAAGGCACCCCAGCTAACAACTAGCATCAACCCTCAGCCATGAAGCCATCTTGGACCTTCTATCCCAGGTGATGCCTCCAGCTGAATGCAAATCCATGAGTGAGCCCAAGTGAAACCAGCAGAACTCTTTGCCTGATCCATAGAGTGTAAGAAATGATAAATCATTGTTGTTTTAAACCACTAAGTTTCAGAGTAGTTTGTTACACAGTAATAGATAACTGAAATAGGATCATTCCCTCTATATTTTAGATTAAAATACGTTACCACTACATCTTGTGACTCAAAAACAATGAAGGCATTGCTATTACATCAATTTCAGTCTGTATAATAGACTTCGCAAAATGAATTAGTAATAGGGAGTCAGGGTGTTCATTACCATCAACTGAAGAAAATAGCAGCTTAAAGTGTTAGACATCTCTAAGAAAACTATAAGGTCTCTACAACTAGAAGAAACATTTAGAAACATGGTTATTAGAAATAGAAAGTAGATGGGGCACCTGGGTGACTCAGTTGGTTAAGCGTCCGACTTCAGCTCAGGTCACGATCTTACTGTTCGTGGGTTTGAGCCCCACGTTGGGCTCTGTGCTGACAGGTCAGAGCCTGGAACCTGCTTCAGATTCTGTGTCTTCCTCTCTCTCTGCCCCTCCCCAGCTCATGCTCTGTCTCTGTCTCTGTCTCTCTCAAAAAAAAAAAAAAAAAAGTTAAAAAAAATTTTAAAAAAGAAATGGAAAGCAGAATCAGACTTATACAATATGATCTCACTCATATGTAGAATGTAAAAATTAAAACAAATGAATAAATAAATAAAAATATGGGTATTAGATCCCTGAAACAAATTACTCTCTTGGGAAACTCAATACTAAACTCAATATTAAAACTCAATATTTAAAACATACAGATAGTTCACCAGTAAAGAACAGATAATCACAGATATATCAAAGATCAACATTATAGCACCTATATTTGTGAGTAGAAATTCATTTACCTCTGTAGATAGGAATAAGATTGACAAAAATGATGCCTCTTGATACTTGAAGATAAAATCCCTGAGTTGTGTGGTGTGGCAGTTACCCTGCAAGAAGGCCCCCAGTGATTCCCATTTCCTAGTATTCACTCTCTTGGGAAATATTCTCCATAAATCATGGCTAGCCTGTGTATCTGGTAGAATGTGGTGGAAGAGGTGGTATGTGACTTCTGAGGCTAGGTTATAAAAGATATTGCAGTTTCTACCTTGATCTCTCCCTTGGATCACTTGCTCTTGGGAAGCCAACTGCTAGGTCTTGAGTACACTCATGCAGCCCTGAGAGGACACAGTGAGGAACTGAGGCCACTAGTATCATCTTGCCAGCCACGACAGTGTGTCATCTTGGAAAGTCTTTTTTTTAGTCTCAGTCAAGCCTCCAGATGACTGTAGTTCGGGCTGACACTCCTTTTAAAGATAGGTTTATTGAGGTTATAGATTATTTACCATAACATTCAGTAATCTTAAGTGTAAAATTCAATGATTTCTAGTAAATGTATAGACTTGTGCAATTATGACCACAATCTAAATTTAGAATATTTCCATCATGCCAAAATAAACCCCATGCCCATTAGCAGTTACTTCCCTCTCCTCTACCAGCCCCAGGCATCCACTAATGTATTTTCTGTGTCTATATATTTGTCTTTTCAGAAAACCCAATCTAAATGGAATCATGAAATATGTGGTCTTTATGTCTAGCTTTTTTTTTTATTAAAATTTTTTTTTTAAGTTTATTTATTTTGAGAGAGACAGAGACTCTCTGTGAGCAGAGGAGGGGCAGAGAGAGAGGACGACCAAGAATCCCAAGTAGGCTCTGCACTGTTAGCACAGAGCCCCATTCAGGGCTTGAACTCACAAAACCATGAGATCGTGACCTGAACCAAGAGCCAGATATTTAACCAACTGAGACACAGGCATCCCTGTGTCTAGCTCCTTTTTAAGTGTCTAGCTGACATTTTGAGAGACTCTGTACTAGAACCTCCCAACTAAGCCACTACTGAATTCTTGATGTGCAGAAACTGTATGTCTATTGTTGAAGTTAGCCACTAACTTTGGGGATAATTTATTACACAGTAATAGATATCTAGTACACATGAGTATGTGATTACTGCTGGGAAACTAAGTCCCTCTGACATCCGGTGTTCCATTAAACCCAGTCCCAGAGGTACAACATTTCTTATCATTAAAACTTGCGGACATGAGAAATTATACCTTACAGTTGTTTTGGCAGGTTCTGTTAATGACACAAAATTGATACTTTTAAACTGATACTTTTTCTAATTTTTAAAAGAAAGCCATTTCCAGATCAGAAGAAAGTATCCCCACTTTATTTTTAGGTCTATGCAAAAGGTTAGATGAATGAAGAAGAAATGAATTGTGGGCAATTAAAATGTGGTGGGTGGGCTACTAAGGAAACTTGCCTGGAAGGAGTTTTGGTTGGTTGGATTGGACAACAAAAGGTTTGGGTGTAATTCCAGGAGACTTAGTCAGTTGCATCCCTGAAATGTTGCTATCAAGAAGTCATTTAAAGGATTCAAGAGGGTAGAGAGGAACAAGTAGACGCAGGCTTCAGATTTTGAGTTGATACCAAAAGGAAGAAGGAAGAGGTTTACAGTTTTACAACTGTGCAATGGGTCAAAACTTCACGGAATGCTGTAAAACAAGAGCCAATTGTGAAATGGTTTAAATAATATGGAGTTAGTAATGTTCTTGACAATATCAGCATAGTTTATTGTTTGATGATGGTTTTGACTCAGTTTCTATGCAGTGAAAGTTGAAGATTAAGAGATTCTTCTAGAATCTAGTAATAGCAATGGCTTTAAAGCTTTGAAAATATTTCTCTGATTCTCTGAGGGTGAAGATCAAAATCTTCACAATGTTCATTTCTTGTTATGCAGGTATTATTCACTAAAATACTAGCCTCTGTAACACATATTGAATTTTTCCCTGCTAGTCAAAGTGCATTATTATTTAATAAAATACTTGCCTTAACCCTAAGTATGAGCATGATGTTGAAATTTCTTCAAATTTATTATTTTACTGTATGTTTTGTTCTGGTTTTTACTGAAATGTTTGTCTATATGTATTAAACCTTCTTATAAAAATTTATTTAAATTTGTTTTATTTAACCCTGCTTGCTTTATACCAATATATACTGATATGTGCTACATATATATATATATACATATGGTATACACACACACACATATAAGACATATATACACATATATGCACACACATATATATATATAAGAATTCTCTCAAATTTATTTGATACTGTGGCATACTTTTCAGTTGCTAGTACTAAGACATAGCACCAGTTTTTGCCTTCATGATACTTCAAGTATAACGTTGGTCTTCATTAAATGAATATTTTTGTGTGTGTTTTGTTGTCTACTATATTTTCACCATTTTTTTTAAGCTATGTGACTTAGTTCCTTTATTCATGTTTGTGGTATATAATTAAATATACAAAATCTGTGATTCCCTAGAACTTAGTATACTACACTACACTATATATGTAGTACTTTCCTCCACAAAACTACTGTAAAATATTTTAAACACTTTCATAAACACAAATAAATATGTGTACAATGAAAGGTACTTATCTACCCCATAAATTTTTCTTGCAAGACTGGGTGCTCTTATTCAAATCTTGACTTTCAGCAAATAAAGTAGAGTTGACCCTTAAACAATGGGTTTGAAATGTGCAGGTCCACTTATACACAGAATTTTTTTGATACAGTTCAGTATAGTAGATGTATTTCTCCTTACGATTTTCTTAAAAACACCTTTTTTTCTCTAGCTTACTTTATTGTAATGCATATAACATACAAAATATGTGTTAATAAACTTTTTTTGTTATCTGTAAGGCTTCCTGTCAATAGTAGTCTATTAGTAAAGTTTGGGGAGAGTCAAAAGTAATATGTGGATTTTTTACTGCACTGGGGGTTGACTCCCCTAACCCCTGCATTGCTCAAGGATCAGCTGTGCTATGATTCAGGTGCTGGGAAACAGAGAAAATAAGATCAATTGATCCTGACATAAAATATCTAAGACTCTAGTTGAAGAAACGGACACAAAACAATAAGTGATATATATGTGTGCTTCAAGAGGAGGAAGCCTAAAGTATTGGGGGGGGGGGGATAAGGAAGGCTTTACTGAATAGGTGACTTTTTAAAAATTTTTAAAAATGTTTTATTTATTTTTGAGAGAGAGACAGGGTATGAGCGAGGGAGGGGCAGAGAAAGAGAGGGAGACACAGAATCTGAAGCAGGCTCCAGGCTCTGAGCGTTCAGCCCAGAACCCAACGATTCGGGGCTTGAACTTGTGGGGCGTGAACCACAAGATCATGACCTGAGCTAAAGTCGGGTGCTTAACAGACTGAGTGAGCCACCCAGGTGCCCCTAATAGGTGACTTTTAAACTAAACTGTGGTTTATAGGGTCAATAAGAGGAAGGGCATTCCAGACAAAGCAAAGAGCATGAACCAAGACAAGCATAAAAGAACATAGTATGCTCTGAAAACAGCAAATAGCTCAGTGGAGCTGGAGAATAGTGGATGTGAAGGAATATCCTGAGATAAAACAGGAAGATTCCACAGAAGCCAGAATGAATGGGTTTGTCAGCCAAACTAAGGAGGTTAGACTTTAACCAGCAAGGGGTGGAGATTTTAAGTGGAGGAATTTTTTCCTTTAAAAAGGTTTCTCTGGCTGCATTGTGTTGGAGAGCAAAGAAATGGAAGGCAGTCAAACTAGTTAGGAAGCCATTATGGCAATTGAATGAGAAAAGATGAGGTCAGAAATGAAAGTAAATAGCAGTGGGGAATGCCCAGGGTCATGAATTAGGGACCTCGGCATGGGACCCTTAGGTATGGGCAGGAGCAGGAGGAGCCCAAAGTGGCTCTGTGGTTTCTAGTCTGGGTGACTGGAGGAAGTTATGCCACTAAATGAAAAATAAAAGGGAAATGCCCTAGGTTGCTGGGAACTATCTTTGACTCCTCTTTCTCTTTTCCAGGAAACACACTACCAATCTCTGCCAGGCCTTTGCCTCCTATCTTCACACCCCTCTCCTATCCCCCACCCCACTTCTAATTATTTTTCACAGTGCTACAAAGTCATCTTCCTAAAGCAGCTCTGACTGTAGAAATTTCTGCGCAGAAACATTTGATGGAGTCCCCACTGCATTCAGAATGAAATCTAAACTTTTCTTAAGGGAGCATTCAAGACGTCCTTGTTCAGGCAGGCCACAAGCTACCTCTTGGATACCCTTATGTTGCTAAGTATCATTTCCTTTCCCCACTCTATATATCATCTGCCCCAAACATTAATCTTTGTTCTCTAATACATCCTGTCATTTTATACCTCTAGATCACGCTATTTTCTCTATTTGAATGCAGTTTCTCGTCCATTCCAACCTGCCAAAATTCTACCCAGAGTTTACGTCACTGTCTCTGTAGCACTTTACTCATTCATCCCCTTAGTCAGAAGTATTCTTCCTTTTCAGTGGTCCATAAACTATTGTGTCTCAATCCCAACACTTTGGGCATTCTGCCTTTTTAGATAGTTGTGTCTTGGAATCCCTTCTATTCCCTTGCCCATACCTTTACACAGTATAGGTTCAAAAATTGGTGATGAATTTACCTGGAGCAGGGATCTGATTCCTGTATCAACCACCCAAAGTTTAGCATACAGTGGAAAAATCAGGTGATTCTGTGAATCCATGACAGCACGCACGAAAAAGAGTCTAGAGGATTCACCTGTCTCTAGGGGGCCCTTTCGCTATCTAGAACATCCGTGACAAAAGGTGGGAGCAAAATAATTTGCTGTCAGGAGAGTACGGCTTCTCCAATAAGTTGCAAGATGCCTTTATTGTTTATGTAAAATTAAATACCTTACGTACTTAAGTGTAAAAAAGCCCTACAGGATCTAAGATTTTCCGAGGTGGAATTTCCCGGTGACAGGCGTCCTCCTGAGGTCAATTGCCCAGACCATCACACAGTGTACCAGGGAGTGGATTAAACACAGAGGCGTGTCCCCAGAGAACTGCTGCGTGGCCCTGAGCGGCCTCTGCTCCGCCCCGCCCCCATTGGCCGCAGCCGGGAGGCTCCGAGGGAACTCCCGCAGGTCTGCGCGCGCAATCCCGGGACAAGGGTCCACGCGGCGCGCGCAATTGCCCTGGAAACCACTGCGCGCGCACGCGCAAATGCGCGGCGGGGAGCGGGACTGAGCTAAAAGCCTAGCAGCGGGAGGAGGGGTTTGCCCTCCCACTCTACTGTGGCTCCCTTGGGGGTGGGCGCGCGCACCGCCCTTCTCTCTCGGGCGGAGCGTCCTTTCCGGCACGCTCCCGGCTCACGCGCTACCTCGGCACCACCCCCCCCCCTCCACTCCCGCCCCCGCCGTACACGCACCCTTGCGCTCCTCCCGCATTTGTGCGCCGGTGCAGCAGGCAGTGGGAGCATCCGGGCATTTCCGCAGCCGAGCGGCGATCCGGGCGGTGGCAGCGGTCGGGGAGCTCCCATGGCAGGGACGAAGAAGGGGGAAGGCAAGAGGGGGGCGAGGCGTTAAGCCGGAGCCGCCGCCGGGTGGGTCCCCAGGGAGGCGGAGGGGGAAGCGCTCTCGCAGCCGGGCGCGTGGCTCGTCGCTCCTCTCGCGCAATCCCTTGGCAGCCCAGGCTTCGGAGATGCATCTGCATCAGGTCCTCACCGGGGCTGTCAACCCTGGAGACAACTGCTACTCTGTGGGCAGCGTCGGGGATGTCCCCTTCACGGTGAGCGGCGTCCGGGTACTCGAGAGGGAGAGACCGGGGGTTGAGAGCCCCTGTCCCGGCCCACGCCTCCCAGGGGAGGCTGTGAGGTGGTGGTGGGCCCCAGTTGCGCGCCCTTTGCAGCCCAATTTCGGGGGGCGGGCGTGGGACTGTGAATCCCTGGGCTGGTGTAGGAAATTACCCGTCAGGGGAAAGGATTAGGAATCCACCGCGCCGTCTGCCCTCAGCAGACGGGCCCCCAGGGGTGACTGGACTAGAAGGTTCCTCTCCTAGGGCGGCCCCGGGTCTGCGGTGGAGGAAGATGGTTGCAGTAGCTGAAACCCCAGAGTGTCCTTTTCGCACCTGCTCTCGGCGTGGAGGCGAAGACTTGGTCTTGTCTCGGAGCATGAAGGCGATGCTGCACCTGGCTCCCCTTGCCCGCCTGTGGCTTTAAACCTGATACGACCTGATCTTCTGTATCTCCTGATATGCAGAATCTTAATTCGAACAAGGAAATAGGGCATTTCATTCTTTGCCCCCGAAAAAAATCTAAATGGAAGGGTTAGAGTGACAGTGGCTTGGAGAGCTTTTTATCACGAGATCAGTTTGGTAACCTTCCTAGGTAATATATAATCCGTTTGCAAGGTAGGCTGGTTTATTTGTTTTTAAACTAAGGCAATGAGAAAATTTTATAACTGTTTTTTTTGTTTGTGCGGGTAAAGTGTGTGTAAACAATAATGTATTCGAACATCTTTAATATCTCGATGGAAAAGACATGTTTTCTCAATGAGCTTGGACCATCAGTCCTTTTGGAGAATGGATGTTGTTATTACAGCTAATTCTGACTAAGCCCTAGAACCTCTTTTTACCCATAGACAGACTCCCAGGGATCAAAACAAGTTCCTTTTCTTTATTAAATTTATTCAGGATCCTTCTTTGAAGACACTGTAGTCATAAGATCTTGATCAAATACACATTGTTATTGATAACTTGTGCTTGATAAAATTGGAAATAGCTTAATGGTATGTTTTTTACACAAGGAAAACACTTTGATGTCTGCTTTCCAATAGCATGTGTTTAAAGCTGCAGAAATAAGAAAAGCTTCAGCAAAACTGCAGAATCATTATGTAGCACAGTGCATTCTGGAACAGAATTTATCTATTGTTACGATACATTAAAAATAACCCCATAAGATTGCCTTTTGGCCATTTTAATTTTTAAATGTAATCAACTTTGCTTTGTTTCAGTTTAGAATGAACCTTTATGGATATAATTTGGCTGACTTATTTTGTTACACATGACCTATCAGTGGTGTCATCTGTGTTTTGTATCTAAAAATCTGTGTAGAATTGAGCTGGACTTCAAGTGTATAGAGACAGTTTGGGGCATCGAGAGAGGAAATTCCCCTCTCCCCAGTTCTGTAGGTGGGGAGAAAGTTCCCTAGCCTTAGAAGAGTAGGCTTCCTTCATCAAGAAATCTGGAGCCTTGGATTATAGGGTATTTCCACACTATCATGGTGGTGGTAGTTTTCTGTTTCCACCTAAGTGGAGCAGTGTCTCTATGGGAACAGTGAAAAGAGCTAAAGAGGTTCAGATGCAGTCTGGAAAAGCCAGTGCAAGAACTGTCAGCATTGCACAGGTGTGGTTATGATGTAGGCCACCCATGACCAGGACCTTGAGATCATTTTCAAGTCTTTTACCACCTCCCTAATTCAACCTGTCACCAAGGGTGGCTGACTCCTTACAGTGTCTATCAGATTTATCCCTTTTCATCTTCTTAGTTACCATCTTATTGTAGTACTTAAATTGTATTACTTAAAATAAACACTTGTAAACTGGTTTTCCTGACACTCCTCTCTGATAAGTTCATCCTCCACACAGCTGCTGGGATAATTTTCTTCAAATACCATTTCACCATATCATTTTTGGCTCAAGAATATTAAGAGTTCCTGTTAGATGTGTTATGAGATTTCAACTTGTCAGATATTCTTTTGTCATCTTTGACTTTATTTTTGATTATATGTACTCCTCACCTTGGCCCCTCTGCTGTAGACCTACTAATCTTCTTACTCTGCCCTGCGTTTTTATGTTGCAATACAAGAACCCTTTTTATTTTCCTAAATATAACTCAAAATTTACTTTTAGGAGTAAGCCTAGGAGCCTGCCTAGGAGTCTGATTATTTTGGTACTTTGGCATTTACAGACACATGCTGCACACCATATCATTTTAATATCTTAGTTTTGAATGAACTGATCCGGTTATAATTTCATCATGAAGTACAAATGACCTTTTGGACTCTAAGAAGAACAGATTTGCTTAAAAAAAATTGAGAACAAGCTGTTTTCACGTACTCTAGAATCAACTAACAATCAACTGAATGCCTACATTAGTATAGTAAAAATAAACAATAAAAAAACAAGAGTAAAGCTCTTTTACATAGAGTGTGCCATTTGCTTTGTATAGCAGTCAGATGAAAAACTTTAGTTCTGGGTCAGATGACTAAAAAGGGGACTGGCCAGGACTGGAATGGAGGTCCTGTGACTTCTCATCTGGAAGGATTTTCTCTGTAGTATGTTTCTTTCCTATCAGAGTACTTGCTTTGAAGGGTATGTGTGTGTTTGAAAGGCACAAACGTGGCCAATGTGGAAAGAAAGACTGTCTTGCAAGTAGACAGTGGGTTTTAACTAATGATATCTTTGATGATAACCTGAGGATCTTTTCAAAATAGAGTAGATCATTTATTTCAGAGTTTACAAACTACAAGTTTTTAAAAAAGAATTGTTCTAAAAGAATTTTGAAGTGTTCGTAACATTGTAGTTGAAAAACAGTGTGTTATATATATTGCACTGTGCGTGGTGGGTAGTGGGTGGTGTGATCAACTGGGTTGTGAATGACTGCTCATGTCACCATGGCCCAATCTGTGCTATGTTGTCATGGTGGTGCAGTTTGTAGTGGACAGTCCCAGTGATGTGTGTATCTGTAGTGCTAACATGTGCTAGGATGGTTTTTCACTTGTGTTTGGGCAGTTAGTGGTTTTTAAAAGCAATTATGATTTCATAAGTGTGGTTGTATATATTATCTTTTGATCATTCAAGATCTAAGTTCTGGAAATACTGTTATCCTGTAGTAAATCAGGTACCAGCTAGTCCAAGGAGATGATTTTGCCATGTATGAGCTTTGTTGTCTGTATTTGGTCAGTGAGACATTCCCAGCTACCTTCTTATAAGTGAATGTTTTAGAGCTTAATGTAACAGATAGTGTTAATTTTCCTTAATTATGTTTTTATTGCTTTCCTGAAAAATAGTGTTTAGGTTTTTAAAATTTTTTCTGTAAGCATTAAGATATCAATTAAAATAATGATGGTACATGATTATTAATACAGTTTAACTTTTTTTCACATTTTGGCCTTAAGGGGTACAGACTGTATTTTCAGTTATATAGGGACAGTTGATGTTACTCCAGTCTGATATGAATTCAACACACTAATCAAAGTTTAAAAAAATTAGTCATTTTCACTCCCTACCAGGGTCATATACTGGTAGAGATTAAAAATGATATACATAATTATAATGTAAGGCAGATGAAAGAGATCACATATAGTTGGGAAGATAAAAGATTTCATGTTAAGATTGACAGTTGTAAAGACAGAAAGGTATTAGGCCTTTTTGAATGGCAAGAACAACAAAAGCCAAGGAATGGTGTGATATAACAGGTAAATTATTGGGTGACTATTCCTTCACAAAACAATTAAAAAAGCCCCCACAAGACTACCTCAGTAAATAAGAAAACACCCTCAGAATGTTGAAAAATATAATTAGCAAATGTTACCTATAGATTTTTAGCTTTTGTTTTTTTTTTTTTTCAAATACCACCAGAAAGTTAGTAATGAATGCAAAAACATTCATTTAAACTTTAGAAGTTACTGTTATATGACCTTTCCCCCCCTGGCATTTAGATATATTTTAATTCTACTGTGGTATAATAACATTCCAGTCCTAGAATTATGTCAACACCAAATTTGGAAAATGATCAGCCTGTTTATATCCATTTAGCAAATGTTTGTTGAGCACATAGGTCTATGAGGCTCTCTGGAGATTAACAGCAACAGCAACATCAAGAGAACAAAAACGCATAGTAGTGATTTCGGGGAGTTTATTGAAGAAGTATGGGAACCTGCTATCTACTTAGAGTTAAGACATGTACTTAACCACAGCTGGCTGGCTGTGTGGTGTTGTGAGGCACTTACATTCTTGTGGGAATTCAAGAATAAGAGATCACATTTGGCCAGGAGAGTGGGGAAGTTGGACAGAAGAGTGCTTTTTTAGCTGGTGGGTTATCAGTGTCTATAACAACTTTTACAGCTATTGACAGCCTGTGCTGATAGTAAAGGGAAAGACAGCAGTCAAGAATTTAGAGTGGAGTTGTTTTCCAAGAAAAGACAGCTGGTTTATTCCTGCAGAGTAGCTTCTTGTTTATGTACATTGATACCTTTCAGAGTTTTTTGTGGGCATGTGTTTGGTGTGAACCTGTAGGTAGATAGGAGGTTATATAAGTTCTTACTTATGTCCCGGTGTAGATTGTTAGTTAGCCTTCCTGCTTATAGCAGGGAGACTCTTAGCAGCTACCCAGAAACTGTGGTACAAGTCCCAAATAATGCCCCCTTAGAAATGAGTGGTCAGAGACCAACAACTTAAGTGACCTTGGATAAAGTATTGAAACTTTTTTTTAGGGTTTTCATCTGTAAAATGAGGTTCTTAAATTAGGTTCTTTTTAAGTATTCAGACCCTGAATGAGCATTGTATGGACTTCTTTAGACATTTGTAAGAGGCGAAAGGGAAAATGGACCAGAACTGTAATGCGGTTGTGGTGAAGTTATAGTCTCTTGTATATTGCCTCTCCACTTATAAGACAGTTGGTCTGACTTTACAGTTAGGGACGTCCTTTCTGGCTCAAGGAATAAGCTACGCAGAGTGTTTATGAAATCGTGTGTCTTTGGGCTCACAGTGGAGAAGATGGCTCTTGTTTATGATTGTACCCTCAGTGGATGGTAGATAATAGTTGCCCCGGACTGTCACAGTGCAATATGAAGTGGGAGATGGGGCCAATGTGATTGTATTCAGGTTTTCGACCCTGTAGATATACTTACTTCTCTACTTTATGTTCTTAGGATTTGAGGTATTTAAAAGATGACTTTTGAAATTACAATCAGTACCTTACCTTGGGTCTTGGGAAGTTTTTAGAACAAATCAAAGTCTCAGTATTTAATTATCAAAAAGAGCACAGGGTGTTGGGTTACAACCGCAGTGGCACAGTGGAAAAACAAGTCATGCCTGACCAATTTAATTTCCTTCTATGACAGAAAGCAAAGCAGTATTTAAAAGGGGATAATGATCGAAAATATCTGTAATTCACATTTAATAAGTCTTTTCAAGCTTGTGGGTTATTTTTTAAAGAAAGTTTGGAAGTCAAATATTTTAATAGAAATGTTAGTGTTTTCAGTCTTTTTGACTTTGTAGAATCCTTTTGTATTACATTTTTGCTCTGAAACCCTAATTCATTATGTAACAGGATATAGAACCTGTTATTGAGGAAGCAGGTGCAACTTACACAGGTGGTATGACTGTATTTTCTTTCTCTTAGATATAGCTCATTGTTACCCTGGGACTTGATGCATATATGTGAACCCAATTGCCTGTGCTTTTTCTTCTCAAAACTTCTCATTTCATGATTGCTAAGGGCTTGTTTAATGCTCTCCTCTCCTCCCATTCTAAGTGCCTGCAAAATAAGATGTTTATCTCCTATCCCTCTGATAGAGAAGTCAGTAGGTATAAAAGGGCCAGTGCATAGAGGGAGACTCCTTTAAACACTAAGTACATGATAAGTTGGTGGAATGATTTGAAAACTATAAATAATACCTTCTTAGATTATCAGTGAAGACATTCCTTTAGGGCCACTTTCTCTAGAAAGTCAGGCTTCTCAGGATTTAATTTAATTTGTACTAAGTCATGATGTCTTCATCCTGTGACTTTAAGAAAAACCGGGGAAGGGCACCTGGGTGGCTCAGTTGGTTTACTTTGAATTTTTCTGTGTAGTTGCATTTCAGAATTGTGTCTTCTAAATATCCTATACTTGGATTTAATTTTTTTGTGTTAACTAGAACTTAAAATTTTTCTAATGCTTATTTATTTTTGAAAGAGAGAAAGAGCATGCTCAGGGGAGGGACAGAGAGAGAGAGGGAGACACAGAATCTGAAGCAGGCTCCAGCTTCTGAGCTGTTAGCACAGAGTCTGACACGGAACTCGAGCCCATGAACCATGAGATCATGACCTGAGCCAAAGTCAGACGTTTAACCGACTGAGCCACCCAGGCACCCCCGAACTTTTAATTCACTTATATTTAACGTTATTACTGACATATTCATGTTTAACTTTACCATCTCATATTTGTCCCCTTTGCTCTTAGCACCCCTTTTTCTCCTTCCTTCCCTCTTTTGAAATGATTTTGTTTTCATTCCTTTTTTTCCCTGTAGTAGTCCTAAAGTTGTATACTCTGCTTCTATCCTAGAAATTACAACTTGTATTCTTAAATTGCCATTTAACTTGCCAAAGTCTGCTCAGGCATGACAGTCCTTCAGGCAATACAGGGACCCTTTATAACGTTTTTACTCTTTTCCTGCTTATGATCTCTCCTTCAGTGATAAGTCTTCATGTTTATAAATCCTGTAAGATCTTATTATTATTTGACATAGTTGGTGCTTATTTACATTTACCTATGTATTTATTATCAGTTTATTCTTTATTCCCTCCTGTGTCTTTCACATTCCATTTGGGATCATTTTCTTTCTTCCTGGAGAGGCTTCTATAGAATTTCCTTTGGTGTGGATCTGTTGGTGTTGTAATGTCATCTTTTGTTTGCATGAACATGTCTTCATTTTGTTTCATTCTTGGAAGGTATTTTTGCTAGGTAGAGAATGACAGTATTTTCTTTTCAGCACCGTAAAGATGTCAGTCCTTTGTCTTCTGGCCTCTGATGTTTCTGATGAGAAGTCGGCTACCAGCCTACTGCTTCTTTAAAAGTTGTATTTTTCCTCTAGCTTCTTTTAGATTTTTTTGTCTTTCTGAAGTTTTACTATGTTGTGTCATAGTAAAATCTTGTGAATGTGTCAATCCTGTTTGCGACTTTTGAGATTTTTGAATCGTGAATTGATGTATTTTATCAAATCTGGAAAAATTTCAGGTAATATCTGTTTAAAAATTGCCTCTTCCCCATTGACCTTATGAGAGTAATATATCAAACATATATTGGACCTAATCACTTTATTTCTATATCTAATATCCTTTCTCTTCTGTTTTCTTTTTTATCCTTCTTTGCGGCATTCTGGATGGTTTCTTCTAATCCATTTGCTAATCCTATTTCAGTCATGTCTAATTTGCTTTATTGCAGTTACTGCACTGACTAGTACTAGGTTTTATTTGTTTTTGTAATGTCCTATAAGATGGAGCAAATTTCCTTCTATTCCATTTTTGCTGGAAATTTTTATCATGAAGGGATCTTGAATATTGTCATATGTTTTTCCTTCACTGATTAATATGATCATGTGATTTTTCTTCTTTAGACTGTTCATATGGTGGATTACATTGATTTTTGTGAATTGAATTAGCTTTGTATTACTTGTATATTATCCTTTTTCTTTATGGCTAGATTCAGTTTGCTAGTATTTTATTGAGGCTTTTTGCATCTTTGTTCATTAAAGATATTGATCTATAGTTCCCCCACCCCCCACCCCCTTGTATTGTTTTTGTTTGGTTTGGTATCATTGTACTGCTGATTTCATAAGATGAGTTTGGAGGTATTCATTTTCTATTTTCTGTCAGGGGTCACGTAGAGTTGTTGTCATTTATTCTTTAAATCTACTAAAATTTCTTTAACAGTTAAAGGACTATTCAGGTAATATATTTCATCTTGGGTGAGTTTTTGTAGTTTCTTGTTTTAGAGGAATTAGCGTTTTTGATCCATTTCTTTGTCATATTTATGTGTATAGAATTGTTTATAGTGTTTTAGTATTACCTCTTTAATGTGTGCAAGATTAGTGCTGGTATTCCTTCCTTTATTTCTCATATTCATAATTTGTTTCTTCTCGCTTTTTCTTTGTCTTCCTGGAGGTTTATGCATTTTATTGTTCTTTTTCAAAGAACCAGATTTTTTAAAAGTTTATTTATTTAGTAATCTCTACACCCATGTGGGGCTTGAGCTCACAACCCTAAGATCAAGAGTCACATGCTCTTCTGACTGAGCCAGTCAGGCCCCCCTCAAAGAACCAGATTTTTATTTCATTCATATTTTCTATTATTTTTCTCTTGTCATTTTCATTGATTTCTGCTCTTTATTATTTCCTTTCTTCAGCATGCTTTGAATTTGTTTTGCTTTCCTTTTCTAATTGATTAAGATGGAAGCTTAGATTACTGATTTGAGAGTGTTCACCTGTACCTCTTCAAGCATTTTATTGTAGCCACTTTAATGTTTTTTTTTTTTTTTGATAATTTTAACATCTAGGTGTGTTGATTGTGTTTTTCCTTTACCTTGTGAGTTGAGATTCTCTTAGTTCTTTGTATTGCTGAGTAATTTTGGATTGTAACCTGGACTTTTACTTATTTTTAAAGTTTATTTATTTATTTTGACAGAGACAGCGAGCTGGAGGGGGCAGAGGGAGAGGAGAACTCCCAAGTAGGCTCTGCACACGTGGTCAGCGCAGAACTCAATGCAGGGCTCAAACCCATGAAACTGTGAGATCATGACCTGAGCTGAAATCAAGAGTGGGGCACTCAACTGACTGAGCCACCCAGGCACCCCTGTAAACTGGACTTTTAAAAACATTAAATTATGAAACTCTGGATCTTGTGTAAATCCTACAGAGAATGCTGATATTTTTGTTTTAGCAGACAGTCTACTTGTTTGGATTTAGGCTGGAAGTTCTCACACCAGCCTTCTATGGGTTGTTGTTTCAATGTCAGTTCCATTTTTAAAGCCTTTGAGTCCCAGTAAGATATATCCTGTGTATGTTCCTCCTAGTGGCCAGTAAAGGACCTGGTCAGTGGCCTTTCCTGTAGTTCAGTTCTCAGAGGTTTTTGCTCTTCTTTTTAAGGTGTGATCTATGCATGTGTAGCCTGGGATGGAGCCCAGGAGTTTATAAAAAAAGTTTATTGGATCGTTGTTCTGAGCTCTTCCTTTTCTGTGGTTTCCCTAGCACTTTCTGGTTTCTAGGGCTCCCCTTTGTGGTTCCCTAGCTGCAGAGTTGAGACTTTAGTTACTCTGCACTATACTCCCTGGGTGTGTACCTGTGTTCAGTGCCAAGTAGCAGTACGATAGGGAAAGAAAAAAAGCAGTGGGAGTTCACCTCACTTTCTTGGAATCATAGCTCCTTTTATGGGAGCTGTGGGATTGCTTGGGGGCTGGAATGTGAGAAAATGGAGAAAGGAAAGGATAAATGGAGAATTCTCCATTCCTTTCTTTGAAAACTAAGACTATTTTTCCCACTTCTTCAGCCAAAAATAAATGGTTTCTCTTGGAGCTCTCTGTTTTTGCTTCTTGGTTTTGTACTAACTTTAGTTAAACTCAGTGCTGGTATGGTAGACTTCAAATTTTGATCTTTTTTCGTAGTTCACCTGCTACCATTTACTTTTCAGAGTCCTCAAATAGCAGCTTCATGCATTCTGTTCATGTTTTATGGCTACATTCAGTGGGAGAGACATAATTTATTGTGGTTCTATTTAGAACTGGAACTATGATACTATTTTTCATGCCATTAAAAAATATCAGGGACCTAGCAGTAAGTCTAATGATGCGTGTAGAACACTTCTATGGTCAAAATTTGTAAAACTTTAGAGAGATAAATTCCATATTTATGGACTGGAAGATTCATTACTGTAAATTTATCAATTCTTTCCAAATGTATTCATAGCTTTGATATATTGCCAGTCAAAATCTTACGAGGATTCTGTGGAATTTGACAGAATGATTCTAAATTTTACAGGAATAGTTGGGGCCAGGAATAGATAAGGCAGTCTTAAAGAACAGTCAAATGAGAGGACTGCTTTGTCCAGCTCAAGACTTGAAAGTCGTGAACATCAAGATGGTGTGGTAGCCTCCTCAGAACAAATACATCAGAGTAATAAAACAGAACACCAGAAACAGACTCACACATTTATTCATGTTTGATTTATGTCAAGGATGACATGGTAGAGCAGTACAGAATGATTGATCTTTTTGTGGGACATCTTATCTATATAGGAAAGAAATAAAACTTGGCCCCTGTGTCATCCCATTTACAAAAAAAAAAAAAAAAAAAGAACTCCAGGCAGATTACAGATGTAGGTATGAAATACGGAATGATAAAGATTTTAGAAGGAATATAGAAAATTTATTGCTGTTGAGTTGTATAAGTTCTTTATATATTTTGGATATTAATACCTTGTCAGATATATCATTTGCAAATCTTTTACTTAGCAGGTTGTCCTTTTGTTTTGTTGACGGTTTCCTTTGCTGTGCATAAGCCTTTTATTTTGATGTAGTTCAATAGTTTATTTTTGTTTTTGTTTCCCTTACCTTAGGAGAGAGATTTTTTAAAATGTTGCTAAGGCAGGGGCGCCTGGGTGGCTCAGTTGGTTATGTGTCCGACTCTTGATTTTTGCTCAGGACATGATCTCACAATTTTGTGAGCTCAAGCCTCACATTGGGCTCTGTGCTGACAGTGTGGAGCCTGCTTGGGATTCTCTCCATTTTTCCCCCTCTGTCTACCCCTCAGCCACTCACACTGTCTCTCTGTCTCTCACAAAATAAATAAACTTAAAAAAAAGTTCCTAAGGCTGATGTCAAAGAAATTACTGCTTAATGTTCTTTTCTAGGCTTTGATGGTATCAGGTATCACATTTAGGTCTTTAACCCTTTTGAGTTTATTTTTGTGTATTGTGTGAAAAAGTGGTCTTGGTTTCCTTCTTTTGCATCTAGTTGTCCCATTTTCTAAATACCATTTGTTGAAGAGACTGTCTTCCCCATTGTATATTCTTGCCTTCTTTGTCGTAGATTAATTGAGCATATAAGTGTGGGTTTATTTTTGGGCTTCCTATTCTGTTTCATTGATCTATGTGCCTGTTTTTGTGCCAGTACCATACTGTTTTGATTACTATACCTTTGTAGTATATCTTGAAATCTGGGATTGTGATACTTCCAGATTTTTTCTTCTTCAAGATTGTTTTGGCTATTTGGGGTCTTTCCATATACATTTTAGAATTATTCTAGTTCTGTGAAATATGTAGTTGATATTTTGATAGGGATTACATTGAATCTGTAGATTGCTTTGGGTGGTATAGACATTTTAACAATATTAATTCTTCTAATCCATGAGCATGGAGTATATTTCTATTTATTTGTGTCATCTCCAATTTTTTTCAACAGTGTTTTATAGTTTTCAGAGTACAGGTCTTTTAACTTGGTTAGATTATTCCTAGGTATTTTATTGTCTTTGGTACACTTGTAAATGGGGTTTTTTCCTTAATTTCCCTTTCTACTACCTAGTGTATAGAAACAGAACTATGATAATTCTGGGTATTAATTTTATGTTCTGTAATTTTACTGAATTTATTTACCATTTCTAATAACTTAAAGAGTTCCTATTCGCCCAATCAGGGACAATTAGAGCATAGAGATAAGTGACAATAATAGATTATAACCCTTTGTATGAGGTAAGAATCCATGACCCTTACTAGTATAAATAAGTACAGAAATAAATAAAGAAAACTCTTCCTTACAGAAGAAAGCCAGCTAATAACTTTCTTTCTTTCTTTCTTTCTTTCTTTTTTTTTTTGAGAGACAGAGCATGAGCAGGGAAGGGGCAGGGAGAGAGGGATACACAGAATCTAAAGCAGGCTCCAGGCTCTGAGCTGTCAGTACAGAGCCTGATGCAGGGCTTGAACCCACAAAGGCGAGGTTATGACCTGAGCCGAAGTCGGACATTCAACTGACTGAGTCACCCAGGTGCCCCATAAAGCCAACTAACAAATAATGAAATGACAGAATTAGATAATTGCCATTTGGCAACCATCTTAGTAGTAACTTTAGGCAAGAAATGTCCGGTAGATACTAAAACAGTGGGTAAATTTTGATAAGTCACAAGTTATTTACATAGCCTCAAAATATCTTTCTACAAGGTACTTATTAATTATAAAGGAAAAAATAATTTTATAGAGGAGAAACCTGGCAGACACCACCTTTATCAACTGATCAAAGTTAACTGCCAGGAATGGGGTAAATTGACAATTGTGCCTCTTGAAAAAATGCAATGAGAAGAACACTGTGATGTTTCTGTGATAATCCTCAGAATCTAATCATGAGGAAACATCAGACAAACTAACTTTTGAGACATTTTACAAAATCTTTCCTAGAAAGCTTTAAATTTACTTGACCCAGATCTGTCAAAGGAGTCACTATCCATGGTAGTTGTAGCCTTATGAAATGCGTTTTTCTTTTTTTTTTAAATCAAAATATGTTTATTACAGGAATATAATTTAGTGATTCATCACTTACATATAATACCCAGTGGTCATCCGAACTGAAATGTATTTCTTAAATAATGGGACTTGAAAGTTGAAATTACTCCTTGACCCATGGGCTGCAGAATAGATGTTGTGGGAGAAGGCATGAAAATAACACCAATCTCATTGTACTTCTTTGTCACAGCTCCAGGATGACCAGGTGTGTTGACAGTGAGCAGTAATATTTTGAAAGGAATCTTTTTTTTTCTGAGCAGTAAGACTCAACAGTGAGCTTAAAATGTACAGTGAACCATGTTGTAAGCAGATGTGCTGTCATCCAAACTGTGTTGTTCCGTTGGTAAGGCAGAGGCAAAGTATATTGAACATCATTTTTTGAGAAATATAATTTATTGTCAAATTGGCTTACATACAATGCCCATAGATTGAGCATCATTTTTAAGGGCCCTAGGATTTTCAGAATAGTTGAGTATTGGCTTCAGCTTAAGTCACCAGCTACATCAGCCCCTAACAAGAGAGTCAGCCTATCCTTTGAACCCTTGAAGCCAGGCATTGACTTCTCCTCTGTAGCTATGAAAGTCCTAGATGGCATCTTCTTCCAACATAAGGCTCTTTTATCTACTTTGAAAATTTGTTGCTTGGTATAGCCATCTTCATTAATTATTTTAGCTAGATCTTATGGATGATTTGCTGCAACTTCTACATCATTACTTGCATGGTTTGCCTTTTATGTCATGGAGGTGGCTTCTTTCCTTAAACCTCATGACTCAACCTCTGCTAGCTTCAAACTTTTCTTCTGAAGCTTCTCAACTTTCATAGAATTAAAGTAGGGACCTTCCCTTCGATTAGGCTTTGGCTCAAGGGAAGGTTATGGCTGGTTTGATCTTCTGTCTAGACCACTAAAACTTTCTCTATGTCAGCAGTAAGGCTGTTTCACTTCCTTATCATTTCGGGTGTTCACTGGAGAAGCGCTTGTAGTTTCCTTCAAGAACTCTTCCTTTGCATTCACAACTTGGCCAGCTGTTTGACACAAGAGGCCTAGATTTTGGACTATCTTAACTCTAGACATGCCTTTTTTTTTTTTTTTTTTTTTTTAACTAAGCTTAATCTTTTCTAGTTTTTGATTTTAAGTGAGAGACATGCAGGGCTCCCTGGGTGGCTCAGTCAGTTAAGCATCTGACTCTTGATTTTGGCTCAGGTCGTGATCTTACCATTCCTGAGATTGAGCCCTGCCTCAAGCTTTTGTGCTGACAGCATGGAGCCTGCTTGGATTCTCTCTCCCCACCTCTCTCTCTGTCTCTCCCCTGCTTGTGTGCATGTGCACCTGGCTGCATACTCACTCGCTGTGTCTGAATAAATAAATAAATACGTTAAAAAAAAAAAAAGGAGACACATGCAACTCTTTCATTTGAACACTTAGAGGTCATCATAGGGTTATTCATTGGCCTATTTTTAAATATTGTGTCTCAGGGAATAGGGAGGCTCAAGGAGTGGGGTGGGGGGAATGGCTGGTCAGTGGAGCATTCAGAACACATACAACGTTTATTAAGTGTGCCGTCTTCTATGGGTATGGTTTGTGGTACTCCCAAACAATTACAATAATAACATTAAAGATCACTGATAAAAGGTCACATACCAAATATAATCATGAAAAAGTTTGAAATATTGTGAGAATTGCCAAATGTGACACAGCTACAAGTGAGCAAATGCTCTTGGAAAAATGGCACTGATAGACTGCTTGATGCAGGGTTGCCACAAGCCTTCAATTTGTAAAAACACAGTGTCTATGAAGTACAGTAAGCAAAGCATAAAAAAGGGAGGTATGCCTGACATATTCTAGGTCCCAAAGAATCACATATGACTATTTTAGTAACTGTATCTCTTGTATACATCCTGTTTTGCTAGCTTTCCAGTCTGTCCTCCTCATTGCATTCTCTACTCTAATTCTATAATCTAATCATAGCCAATTCCACATTTTCTTTGAAGCCCTGTTCTATGCAGTCCCAATCTTTGTATCAGTATTGGTTTTAGCACAAGGGACAGAGGAACTGAAGTAAAAGCTAGGTTTATTTCAGGATACACAAAGAACTTAGGAGGTGCAATTGGGCTTCAGGGTTATTGGAACTAAAAAGCTGGTAGAATCAAGACTGCCTTCTCTTAGGGATTTTATGTACTTGTTTTTTTCATGAGTTTTTTGTTTTTAGATACCCGATCCATTTACTTTTTAAACTGGTGGTTTCAGTTTCAAATTGCTGACTTATCCCTGAACATGTAGGACTTGTCTGCTTAGCTCTTCCTTCTAACTCTGGGTCTTATGGTTTGAATTCCTGAGTGGACTTTGCCTGGCTTAGCCCATCTCTTTCATCTGGCTGATAGCTACTGGTCATTAGTCTGGACCATCCTCACATCCTGTCAGCTGTGAGTAGGGGAAAGAGTTACAACACAAAGACCATTTAGCTGGGTTTCTATGTAAAATAGTGCACACTGGATTATTTAATCTTTTTATCAGGACTTTTTGAAGCAAATTTGTGCACTCATAGAATTACAGCTTAAAAATTGAAAGGAGTCTCAGAAGTGATCTAGTCACAATCTTTCATTTGACTGATAAAGGAAATATTACAGAGAGATTGTTATAGTTAGTATTAATACCTCTGGATTCTCAGGAATATGTTCTTTCCATCATATTGATGGTATTGTATCGAGAGTTTAATTATAATTTAATATTTTAATCAATTATTTGGGAAATGATTTTTGGAACACTGTCAGGACCATCTCCCTCAAAATATCAGTATTTAGGTTAACCGAATATCTGGAAATTTCCAGTAGTTGCAAAATTGGAAGTTGTCAAACATTACGTATTAATATTGGTACATATTAGATAATGTACTGTTAAGGTTCTTTGAAATGTAAAATTTATTAACAAATTAAGGAACAAAATATTGAGTCACTTATTGTCTATTTGTAATAATTAAATATAAAAAAATATTGTGTTTCTTTAGAAGTAACCATTTAAAAAAGTAGTATTTTACTACATTATTCTTTGTGAGGCAAAATTGTTATATATCTCAAGCTTTAGAGAACAGATCTGAAGCTGAAAGTTGGGTAGGTTTTTATGCATGTTGGCCAGTCCATGAGACTTACTTTTACCAATACTGCTGTGATTTCCCTTAGAAATTTTTGGTAAGTAATACTTTGAGTGATTTATTCTCAGCACTGACATAAAATAGTTATTTAGAAGAGATGATTTTTGATTTCTACTTCCACACTTACTTTTTAGTGAGAATGCATGCAAGCCGGAGATAGAGCAGTATTTGTAATATTTAATTAGGACAAATTAATTAATTATTGCATATTTCTCTTTTCAAGGTCTCCTTTGCTTATCAGATATTATTGAGCATCAGTAAATTTTAAAAAACCCATGTTTTGTTCTGTGTTCAGGGTTATAGAAATTAGTTTGTACTGTGGGTATCTGTGTTTCTCTTTAGCTTAGTATTTAGAAGTTTGTTGTAGCTCCATCTATTTTGTCAGTAAATTATCAAAATTGGCTGCTTTTTGACTAATCCTAAAGATTGTTCTTTTTTTAATTTAAATTTTTAATTTTAATTGAAGGAAGTTCTTTCAGATCTGTTGCTTGTTTGGGGTTGTTACAAAGAAATTAAAACAATCATTTTGTCTCTTACTATTTAATCACAAACACTGTAATATTTCTTTTTTTTCCCACTTGTAGTATTTCTTGCGTTTTTATTTTTTTCAGCCATAGATTTTTGTTTTTATATATTATTAAAAATTTGTTTTAATATTTATTTATTTTTGAGAGAGAGCGAGCGCGTGAGCAAGGGAGGGAGGGCAGAGAGAGGGAGACACAGAATCCGAAGCAGGCTCCAGGCTCTGAGCTGTCCGCATAGAGCCCGATGCAGGCTAGAACTCACAAGCCATGAGAGAATGACCTGAGCCAAAGTTGGACGCTTAACCAACTGAGCCACCCAGGCACCCGTTTTTATATATTATTAAGTTTTGTCTTACGTTTCACTCAGTATACCACTTGCAGCTTAGCTTTTTCCTACTTTTATAAGTAGTCTGTTAATTTTGCATATCCTGATGTGAGCTGTGTTGTTTCTAAAAGTAACAAACCGGGGCGCCTGGGTGGCTCGGTCGGTTAAGCGTCTGACTTCGGCTCAGGTCATGATCTCACAGTCCGTGAGTTCGAGCCCCGCGTCGGGCTCTGTGCTGACAGCTCAGAGCCTGGAGCCTGTTTCAGATTCTGTGTCTCCCTCTCTCTCTGCTCCTCCCCTGTTCATGCTCTGTCTCTCTCTGTCTCAAAAATAAATAAACGTTAAAAAAAAAAAATTAAAAAAAAAAAATAAAAGTAACAAACCTTTGGTTACCACACATACAGTCATTATTATATTATTTCTGATATTGCTTCGCTTGTCGTTGACTTGGGGTAATTTTTGTGCTCTTAGCTTTTTGCATACTATTTAGTTTCTTTCTCATTTATTTATTCTGTTCATTCAGCATTCTTGAGTGGACTTTAGGCTGTTAGAATGATTGAATCATATTAGTAAAGTCCGTTCTTAGTCATGTGGAGAGAAGAGCTGTTTGTTCAAATACTACCCTTTCCCCCTTTTCTAACTGTATGATGGACTTAACATCTGACTGGCAAGAAGCTTATCTATTTTGGGGGTGCTGATGGTAGGCAGTAGTTGATAAAGGTTAAGGGTTTGATTTTAGGTGTAGAAACCTGTAGAAAGGCATATGAGGCTGATTGAATGTATTGCTGATAAGTACTCTTATTTGTAGACTTAAATTTCATTTTGAAAACTCTATATTTTTATACATAAATTTATAAACTTTCCTGGTACTTCATAAATTGGGCCTTTAAACTAGTCCATGGCCTACTGTGATCTATATATATAACTTTTCAAATTGAAATTGTGTATTATATAAATACACTATTTCAATTAAAAAATAATGATTTGTCCTTTGCTTACTCTATCTTTAGTTCAGGCATTTAAAAAAATCTTATTAGCTATATAGACAAAGGGTGAATTTCCTTAATCTGTAAAGAGCTCTTATAAGTCATTCAGAACAGACACAGTTAAAAAATTGACCAATAACAGGAATAGTCAGTTTTCAGAGAAAGAAATATAAATGATTGATAAATATATGAAAAGATGCTCAACTTTCCTCCTAATAAAAATAGAAATTAAGACAACAGGGAGAAGCTAGGTTTTGTTGGATTGGATTATCAGGGTTAGTGAGGAAGTGGAGAAACAGGTACTTTTATACCTATGGGAAATACAGTGTTTTGGGAGGGCATTTTGCAGTACTTACTGATTTTAATCACTTACCCAGTAAATTATGTCTTAGAATTTATCCTTTGGGTATACTTGCACACATATGTGTAATACCATAAATACATAGGTGTTATACTGAAGCACGTTTTATGGTAGTGAAAGACTGGAAACAACCTAAATTAATTATGGCAAAGCCACAAAATGGAAGATTATGCAACTATTAAGAAGAATAAAATAATTCCTTCTGTGATAAGGAAAGTTCTTCAAGACAAATTGTTAATTAAGTGGAAAAGAAGTTGCAGAATTGTGTATAGCATAATCTCTTCATATAAAAAATGTTTATACATATATATACACTAAACATTTCAGGAAGGGTTCACGGGTAACTGTGAGGTAATCACTCCTTAAGTGGTCAAGGGTAAGGTGAACTAATTTTTGTATTCAGTTTTTAATTTTTAGTTTATTTATTTTGAAAGAAAGAGGTAGAGAGTGTGTCCAATGTGGGAGAGGGAGAGAGAGAATCCCAAGCAGACTCTGTGCTGTCAGCATGGGTGGAGCCTGATGTGGGGCTCCATCCTACAAACTCTAAGATCATGACCTGAACCAAAACCAAAAGTCAGACACTTAACCATCTGAGCCACCCAGGCTCCCCACCGATTTAGTTTTTAAATTAGCATGTGTTGCATTTTCTATAAAAAAGAAAATCTTGTTGCTGAAAACATTAAAATCAGACATTTAGGGGCGCCTGGGTGGCTCAGTTGCTTAAGCGTCCGACTTCAGCTCAGGTCACGATCTCACGGTCCGTGAGTTCGAGCCCCGCATCGGGCTCTGGGCTGATGGCTCAGAGCCTGGAGCCTGCTTCCGATTCTGTGTCTCCCTCTCTCTCTGCCCCTCCCCCATTCATGCTCTGTCTCTCTCTGTCTCAAAAAATAAATAAAAACGTTAAAAAAAATTAGAAATAAAATCAGACATTTAAAATGGTTTATTTAACTTACAGGTGGCTTTTATGGGTAAGTGATACATGAAAACTCTAGCTTAATAATGATCCTATTCAAAAAGGAAATCTATTTGTTTTAGAGGTTAATTTTTTTAAAGTAATCTCTGAGCCCAACATGGGGCTCAAATTCATGACCCCAAGATCAAGAGTTGCATGCTCCACTGACTGAACCAGCCAGGTGCCCCTAGAAGTTAATTTTTAATTCTGAGAAGTGTAAGCAGTTAGCTATTTAATTATGTGACTAAAAGGAAGAGGGAAAGGATATTTTCTTGGGAAATTTTGGTTAATATGTGCTTTGTTTTCTTGATAAGATTTTTTCATAGGTCAAGGCTGGCCTTTTAAGACTTTGTCTATAGATAACTTGACCCAACCAAGTAATGATCAAAGTCAGACAACCCTGTCTTCTCGTTAGCTTTTTGTTTTAGAACAGCTGAAATGAAGAATTTAAATGAATTTATGTAATTAACAAACCAGTAAGAAGAACAAAAATTTGAGCAATAGAAAACAAAATGATGGTCATAAGTGAAGTGGATATAACAATGTAAAGAGACCTGAATTTGCCTCTCAGCCTTATATTTACCTTGCTACTTAAGAATTTGATTAAATCCTATGAACTTCCATTTCCTTATATTAAAGTGGGGTCAATAATAGCTAACTTCTAGGATTACTGCAGTCTTGAAAAAGAGACTAGGAATGTAGATTACATAGTATGTTACCCAGTAGGCTTTCAGTAAATGGTACCTCTTATAATTCTTGTAATTATTTTTTTTAGCTCTTAATAACAAGTACCCTCATTTGTAGAAGAGTGAGCATACTTAACATGAGTCAAAATTCACTCTCAGGGAGAGGTGGGAATTTAACAGTAATACTCTTGGTAAGACCGCAATACCTTGTTAAATTAGATAAACCTTTCAGCATGCTTAATACCTTAGTTCACCAGTGCTTTTCTTCTTTTAAATTTAGATACATGTCAACAGTTTTCAGCGACCTTAAACTTTGACCCTGTAACTACCAGGATGATAGAGCATCCAGGTATTCCATAGAAAATACCTGTGTAATTCATTTATTTGTATTTTATGTTCTCATAGGAAAAGACATGTTTGTGTAGGATTTAAAAAAAATTTTTTTTAATGTTTGTTTATTTTTGAGAAAGACAGAGACAGAATGCGAGTGGGTTAGGGGCAGAGAGAGAGGGAGACACAGAATGGGAAGCAGGCTCCAGGCTCTGAGCTGTCAGCACAGAGCCCGACGTGGGGCTTGAGCTCATAAGCTGTGAGATCATGACCTGAGCCGAAGTCGGATGCTCAACCGACTCAGCCACCCAGGCACTCCTTTAAATTTTTTTTTTTAATGTTTATTTATTTTTGAGAGAGAGAGACAGAGCGTGAACAGGGGAAGGGCAGAAAGAGGGAGACGCAGACTCTGAAGCAGGCTCCAGGCTCCGAGCTGTCAGCACAGAGCCTGACGTGGGGCCCAAACCCACGAACTGTGAGATCATGACCTGAAGTCAGATGCTCAACTGAGCCACTCAGGTGCCCCTGTGTAGGATTAAAAAAAAAAACAAACAACTTTTTATTTCTTTATACTTTATCTAAGACTTAAAGGAAATCTGAAAAATCAGAACAGTATGGGATACAAGTATTTGTTTGCTTTTCTGAAAATAATGTGGTTAAGGCAATTATATATAAAACTGAAGTTAGGACAATGATTGTGTTGTGTATATTCAGATACACTTAATTGTTCACAGTGACATTAACCCTCTAGAGAAGGCAGCAATATCTTTATTATGATAATAATAATAGATTAATTCAGAGTACCTAATGACTTCAAAGGTGATATTTAAATTTTTTTCATCAAGTGAAAATAAGGTAAAAGAAGAAGGTGACTTTGTTTTTCAGCCTCAACTAATTGGCAGTGCCTGTCTAATGAAATTTTGGATATCACGACTAAAAACAGAAAAAAATGTTGGTAATAACAAATATTCAAGTTTTAGCTTCCATAGAATTATTATGGGGTTATATGACACACTCTGCACTTTGTTAAGGAAGAGATTCTTTTTAAAAACATTTTTAAAGTTTTATTTATTTGGAGAGAGGGAGTAAGCTAGCAGGAGTGGGGGAGGGACAGAGAGAGAGAGAGAGTGAGAATCCCAAGCAGGGTCCACGCTGATAGCAGGGAGCCCACGAATTGTGAGATCGTGACCTGAGCTGAAATCAAGAGTCAGACGCCCAACTGACCAAGCCACCTGGGCTCTCCAGGAAGAGATTCTTTTAGACAAACTAATGGGTTTGTCTTGTGGGTACAAGAAAAAAAGCACATTCACATGACTTTAAATATAATTTCCAGGAGTTCAGAGACCTCCTGAGACCATCTATGACTTACATCCAGGTTGAAAACTCTTGGTTTTAGCGCTCAAAGCACAGACTAGTTTTTTTTTTTTTTCTAAAAGGATGGATTTGTTTTCCAATGATAAGGTTAAAGCAAGTGAAGATTAATATATTTGAAGCATATCTTTGATGTTAGGGCTTGTGCTACAGAATTCTCTCTTAATATGACATGATTGTCAGCTGGTTATTCTTTATCCTCATCAGGGCAGTTCAGTTCTTCCATAAAAGAAATCCTCCCACATGAATGGAGGGAAAGTGTGTTTTTCTAAGATGTTTTCTCTTTTCTTGGGATTTGTCTCTGTGTTGGGGCCAAATCATATCCTTGACTTTGAGACAAAACATTTTATAGGTTGGTACTGTTATAACTGGTGTATAGTGCTATGGCACAGCAGTGGCTCTGCCAAGAACCCGAGGGAAGAAGAACCTGGCTAAGGGATTCCGTTTGCTGCAGAAAAGGCTTACTGCCCCCTTTCCTGCTTTCCAGCAACGATCCTGTGACTTACGTCCCAATATGGAATAGTGTATGCTCCGCCAAGTCCATGATATTTCTTTTACCTAGTGAAAGAGCCCACTCCTTACTCCATGGGTTCATTTTAGTAATTGTGTGTAGTTCCAGTGAGCACCCTCTTTTCCTCCTGCACTGTAAATTCTTCCTCTTAAAGACCGAATTCTGAAAAAGAAGAGTGGAAACAAAATTGCTTTTGCCCTAAAATTGAGAGAATGGGAATCTCTTAAGTAATTCTAGGTTTTGTATAAACCTTATTAGCTGTTGGTTTTTACCAAGTACTTTGTGCTAGGGGCTGTGGTAAATTACTTGGGATTACAAGGATGAACGTAGGCCTTCTATTACTAGGAAGACATCTTAATAGAGTAGAGGTGGGGTGAAGTAGTGGGAAAGAGCAGGAGCTTTATTATAAAGCAAACGAATCCTCACTCTGTGACCTTGGGCAAACTACTTACCTTTCTGGGCTTGGATTTCTCCATCTTTAAAGGTGGTCTGTGAAGATACATTGTTCCTAAAGACCTAGCAGATGGCCTTATATCATAGTAAAGTATTCAGTAAATGATAAATTACTGAGGAGGGCTTTGGTAGATTCCCTTCTGGTAGGTCTTCTAAATCCATATACTGTTAGGCTGGAAAATCAAAATCTTTCTTTCCTTGTGTAGGTACTATTGTAAAGTTGGTCAGTTCTGTCTGAACTTCATGTTCTTTGACTAGGTTTTAATGTGCTGAGACTTCTAGAGCCAGAAATTGGGAAGATTTGAATCATTTATTCACTATATGTATATGTATTGAGGGCTGCTAATGCGAAGTGCTGGGAGTACATGGTAAAACAGGACATGGATGTTTGCTCTGATGGACATTCCACTGTAGTGGGAACCTGACAGATACTAAACACATGCTTGTGTAAATCATTAAAATCTTGTGAGATTTCAGTTATAGAATGTATGTGATTCAGTATTGACTGATTTGGGGGCCCTTGTTTTTCCCTGCTTTAGACTCTTTAGCTAAAGAGTAAGAATATGCTTCCTCTGTACTTTGGCAAACTGTTAGTGTGCAGTAGTTTGGGGGGTTCTGCTCCCGCCATGATCATAGATATTATATAAAATCGTAGGTAATGCCTACTTGTGGGTTCCAGGAAGCCAGTACTAGACACAAGTTGCTCCCTTTTGATGTGAATTATTAGTTTGATGAGGAATTTGAGATCATTTTAGACTTGTGGTGTCTAAACTTTTAGTAGCTACATAGTGTTCCAGTATATGGATAGTCAGTAATTTATTTAACCTCCTCTACTGATGGACAGTATGATTATCTTCAGTTTTTGCTGTTACAAATAGTAAGGCAGTGACTATCCTTCTACATATATTTTGGCAAACTTTTAAAAGTATGCTTGTAGGGTAAATTAAAGAGTTGTTTGATCAAAAAGTATATTTAAAATTTTGGTAGATATTGTGAAATTCTTTTATCCATGAAGATTTTGATTTAGTAAGTCTGGGGTGGGACCAAACAATCTGTATGTTTAATAGGTTCCTTAGGTAATTTTGATTTTGATGCAGCCAAGTTTGAGAACATATATTGCAGGATCAGAAAGATGTCAAGATTCCCTACAGCTAAGGAGTATAGTCCATGTACTCTGGAAAAGATCTGGCATTTTGAATATCTAGGGAAGAGTAAACATCCTTTTTGGTGATTGATCAGTAAAAGCCTATCTGTCTCTAGTAGCAGTTGCTAGAAATGGCCCATCTTTAGAGAAGCAGGGATACTAATATTTATCTGGAATACTTTAAGTATCGTTGACATGTAATGTAGGAGAAAATAGCCTAAAAATTGTAAGGACTTGAGTTGGAACATCTTCCCCTTATTAACCATATAATCTTGGGCAAATTGATGAATTTTAATCTTTATACAATGATAATGATATCTTCCTTTCAGGTTTGTTGCAAAGATTAAAGGGGGAGTAACATAACATTTATTGAGTACCTTTTGTCTTCTGATATTTTGCGGGTATCTCTGTCATGGCAGTTTGTCATTTAGTTGTGACTGGTGATTCACTTGGTTATCTTCCCGTTAGACTTCCCACGTCTTGTGGTTATATATTCCCAGTCCCTAGCACAGGCTTGGGACTTCATGCATTGTTTTTTGTTGTTGTTGTTTGTTTGTTTTTTCTTCTTAAATGAATGATGTGTGCTAAGCATTCTGCAAATAGATTTTCTACTTTAATTTTCACAGTTGTCCCAAGAGGTAACTGTTACTTCTAACTTAAGATCACTTAGAATGGCCGAACCCAAATTGAAAACCCTGCATATATGATTTCAAACTAAAGTTTATGCTCTTTTCTTTTTTTTCAGATTCTAGTAACCACTTTACTTTATTTTTTAATACAAATAACTTTTTAAAAATATAATTTATTGTCAAATTGGTTTCCATACAACACCCAGTGCTCATCCCAACAAGTGCCCTCACCATGCCCATCACCCACTTTCCCCTCTCCCCCTTCCCCATCAACCCTTAGTTTGTTCTTAGTCCTTAAGAGTCTCTTATGGTTTGCCTCTCTCCCTCTGTAACTTTTTCCCCCCTTCCCTTTCCCCATGGTCTTCTGTTAAGTTTCTCAAGATCCACATATGAGTGAAAACATATGGTGTCTTTCTCTGCCTGACTTACTTCACTTAGCATAATACCCTCCAGTTCCATCCACATTGCTGCAGATGCTAGATTTCATTCTTTCTCATTGCCAAGTAGTATTCCATTGTGTACATAAACCACATCTTTTTTTTTTTATAATTTTTTTTATTTTTTAATATATGAAATTTACTGTCAAATTGGTTTCCATACAACACCCAGTGCTCATCCCAAAAGGTGCCCTCCTCAATACCCATCACCCACCCTGCCCTCCCTCCCACCCCCCATCAACCCTCAGTTTGTTCTCAGTTTTTAACAGTCTCTTATGCTTTGGCTCTCTCCCACTCTAACCTCTTTTTTTTTTTTTTTCCTTCCCCTCCCCCATGGGTTTCTGTTACGTTTCTCAGGATCCACATAAGAGTGAAACCATATGGTATCTGTCTTTCTCTGTATGGCTTATTTCACTTAGCATAACACTCTCCAGTTCCATCCATGTTGCTACAAAAGGCCATATTTCATTTTTTCTCATTGCCACGTAGTACTCCATTGTCATAAACCACATCTTTATCCATTCGTCAGTTGATGCTCTTTTCATCAATTCACTTTGTTGAGATAATACTATAAAGCACTTTGGAAAATTCGAAATATTGTTCAAAGGTAGGATTATTTTTGTAATTTTAATAAAATTTTTTCTTTTGAGGTATAATTGACATATAACATTATATTAGTTTCAGGTGTGAAGCATGATTCACTATCTGTATGCATTGTGAAATGATCACCACAGTAAGTCTAGTCAACATCCATCACCATTCATAGTTATACATTTTTTTCTTTTTTTTTTTTGTAAGGATTAATAATGTAATTTTAAAGATCATTAGAGTGATACAAACATTCCTTTCTCCTATGCTCAATATTCCCTTTCAGTTTTGCTTTCTTGAGTGCTTGGTGTAGTAAATCTGCCTTGTCTATAAGAATATAAGTAGTTACTTCCTCCCAGAAGTGATTTTTTTTCCATATTTCCCCTGCCAATCATTCTTTTTTTTTTTTTTTGGTGAACTTTTTGGTATTTATTAATACATGAGTCAAAGATGGTAGTAGTTGCAGCAGGATTTTGGCAGTGTTGGAAGTTTTGGTAACCAGTAGAAGTAGTATTTGTCTTCCTATCTGGTCTTTATCTTCATTTTCTCTTTCATTAGCAGCCATGTGTGGATCTCATCAGGACACAGGTCATGGAGTTCGATGTCATCACATTCAGTCCTGGCTGTTGGATACTGTTTTGTGTTTGTTTGTTTGTTTGTTTATTTATTTATTTATTTATTTATTGGATATCTATGTTTTGTAGGACAGGACTATATTGCTTAAAGGTGTAGAAATTGTGGGATAAAATACCACCTCATAAATCATTTTTTTGGTGTATATACACACATGTATATATAAGGGGCTTTTTCACTTCAAAATTAGATTGTTAGGTTGTTTTGAATATTTACTCACAAGTTGAGTTTGGGAGAAAAAGGAAAAGTGTCCTTACGCTCTGCCTCTGCCCCTTATGTCTTCATAAAATTCACAAAGTTGCAAAACAGGAATAGCATACATCAAGAAGTGTGGCAATAGGAAGAAACATTTGGTTTTACTCGTTATAGTTTTGTTGAACAAGGAATTTTCCAGGAACTTAATTTTGTGTTCTATTTTATTTTGCAGGCTATAGAGTTATACTTGTCAACATTTTATATAAATCAGTTTATTTTTAAATTAAATTAAGTTAATTAATTTGTGTGTGTGTGTGTGTGTGTGTGTGTGTGTGTGTGTGTGAGAAGCCACTTTGGGCTGGTTTCCTCTCTCCCTCACACCTTGTAAGGTTGAAGGGGAGGAGAGAGGCAGACAGCATCATGGATTCACTCTTAGGCAGTTGATGAGTTTAAGTTTAGTCTTTGCCTTAGTGCATGTAATTCTGCCTTGGGGGCTCATGTCTATTTAACTAGCTCTTTAAGCCATGTGGATTTGTGTTGGAAAATTCATCTGATTTCTTTCTTGATCTTTGTCAAGCCTGGTTTGAACCCTGGAAACACAGTTGCAGCCTTTGATGCCTTATTATTTTCAGATGGAGGTTTTATTCTTTAGGGCTCACTAAGATGAGCTTTGGAGAGAAGCTCTGAACAGGAAGATTTATGACCTGCAGGGACTTAGGCTGTAGGGTTGAAGAACTAGAAAAATCCTTTCTTTGTTAGTACTAGTTGTTGAAAGATAATTCATGGGGTGTCATCATCCTGTTTTATTATGTGGCATTTATTTATGATGTGACTTTTAATGTCTTATTTGGAAATTGATAACTAAATATTCTCACATGAACTATCTTTGTAAAAATGTGTCAGACTCTATGGTGGCAACAAAATCTAAGGTATAATTCATAAGTTACATATCTTATATACTGTAAAACTTTTCTCTTTTAGGCGTATGGATCAGGCTGTGATATTGTTATTTTGGCAAGTGACTTTGAATGTGTGCAGATCATTCCTGGTGCTAAGCATGGAAACATCCAAGTCAGCTGTGTGGAGTGTTCTAACCAACATGGAAGAGTAAGGGATTTAATTACCTTATTAAATGCCATCTTGTAATGCATTCTTCTCCTTTTATACAAGGCTTGTTTACAATTTCTTATTAATATACCTTGCTTAGATGGTTGTTGATAGGAGTGGATAAAATGATAGGATGTATACAAATGGTAAGGGGCCATTAAGCTGATAATGAGATGATTATTCTGCAGGTGTACACTGTCTTGAAAGTTCTATAGGCCTTACGGTCCTGTGCATACTGATGTTCTGCTAGTTGATAATTCTAGCAACTGTTAAGCCAGTAGTAGGGAAGTAAGTAAACTTTTCTCTTGTCTGCATAGCATCCCTTATCTTGCCCAAATCACAGCAACATTAAATTTTTATAAAAAAATCTGGCTAGTTGTTAGTGTCTAATATAATATTTGTCATGTAACAGCAGCTTTGTAGAGCTTCTGTTAATTTAATTAAAGTTTATTCATTAATTGAAGAATCTTAAGGTTCATTCATTCAGACTCTAAAACAGAGGGTTTATTTTAAAGTAGTTTGCATCTCACATATACCTCTCCCCCAAAATACACATCAAACATGATATACATCAAATTTTGGTTGTATGTGAAGTAAATGTAGCATATTCAGTCTATATTCTAACAGCTCAGTAAGGCCAGTGTTGCGTAGAAGAGTTCAGTATCTCCACAGTATAAAAATGAGACTTTTCCTGTAATAATTATAATGATTTAAATAGTCTTAGTGTTCTAGCAATTGTTTTTTACTGAGAAATAACACATTTTAACAAGGATATGTTAAATCAGAATTTTCATGGTGATAAATAGTAATGATGCAAATTTATGCCAAGTAACAAATTATTATTACACTATTTCTAGCGTCCCACCTTGCTGCTTGTATCAAGCTTTAGTATTTGTGTAAATGTGGCACAATCTGGCAATCCAGTGATGTAATTGACCTAGTATCGAAACACTGAATTTCCTGGTGTTTTTTGACACTTGTTTCCTGCTTTTCTGATTTTTATCCTGTTTTTTTCCCCCACTAAGCGTTGCTTACTCTTAGAGAACACTGAGAGTGCCACATTTCTTTCATTAATTTTTCATTGTTCATTTCCTTAAACCAAGTAGGGTATCTTTAAACCTGCTTGGAGTTGTATGATAGTTCTCCCAGATGAATTTTAGTAAATTATTTATGGGCTGGTAATGATCACAATAAATTATCTGGGAGCAAAGTTTCCTTTCATGTATAGGACCTTAGTGTTCATAACCCTGTTTCCACTTTTCCTTACCTGGTTGAAGATAAAGAAGGCAAAAATGACACCTTCGATTTATTGTTTTTTTATTGCCATCTTCTTTTATTTCCTTTATTGCCAGACCTTTTGGTGATACCTTTGTCATTTATGACTATGTTAGCCAATTATAATCATTCATTCATCAGCTGACAAGTTGAATGTGATCATTCCTAACAGTTTTTGCCTTGGTGTTTACCTCGGGTGGGCATTTGAAGTAGCTTCCTCCCTACCATTGTAGGTTAAGAGCTTTTTCGTGGAAAGAGTGTTAGATATTAAGTGACAGTTAAAATCACTTTTTGGTATGAGAGTGCCCTGAGATGACAGTAGACATTTTTTGACTGGCCTTTAAAAAATATATATACCTAATTTAGTGTTCTAGGTGTCAGCAAGAATGGTTTTTGGTCTGTTCCCTGTAGTTGATTCCCTCTTGCCAAGAGGAGGGTGAACTGGGAATTGGCTCTCAAGGAATTATTAGAAAAATGAACAATCAGGAGACTATAGATGCTAGAGAGGATGTGGAGAAATGGGAACCCTCTCTCACTGTTGGTGGGAATGCAAACTGAGGCAGCCACTCTGGAAAACAGTGTGGAGGTTCCTCAAAAAATTAAAAATAGATCTACCCTATGACCCAGCAATAGCACTGCTAGGAATTGACCCAAGGGATACAGGAGTGCTGATGCATAGGGGCGCATGTACCCCAATGTTTATAGCAGCACTCTCAACAATAGCCAAATTATGGAAAGAGCCTAAATGTCCATCAACTGATGAATGAATAAAGAAATTGTGGTTTACTATGTGGCAATGAGAAAAATGAAATATGGCCTTTTGTAGCAACATGGATGGAACCGGAGAGTGTTATGCTAAGTGAAGTAAGTCTTAGAGAGAAAGACAGATACCATATGTTTTCACTCTTATGTGGATCCTGAGAAACTTAACAGAAGACTATGGGGGAGGGGAAGAAAAAAAAAGAGTTTAGAGAGGGAGAGAGCCAAAGCATAAGAGACTCTTAAAAACTGAGAACAAACTGAGGGTTGATGGGGGGAGAGGGAGGGGAGGGTGGGTGATGGGTATTGAGGAGAGCACCTTTTGGGATGAGCACTGGATGTTGTATGGAAACCAATTTGACAATAAATTTCATATTAAAAAAAATCATCTCTACCAGGCTCTGGTAGCTTCCAGGAACAGAGGATTTATGTCCCTTTTTATCAGGTATGTGACCTGGAACCCAGATCTCTATCTTAAGTCCGATGGGGACGTCTACGTCAGCTCTTTCTCTTCCACTTGCAGTGGCGTCTCTGATCTCTCCTTAGTCCATTTTCTCTATTCCTTTTTCTAGATGATTTTCCCCATTGAATTTTTTTTTGTTTCATAATATAATTAATGTCATTTTATTTGATGTCTTTTGAATACCTGTTTAATACTCTTTGATATCTTTTTCTGCTTCTCATGGTTTTTATATTATTTTTCACTGGATTATAAAATTTCTGGCAAATGTGCCATTGAAATGCTATCTTTGTTAATAAAGTTATTCCTATGTTAAAAAAATTCTTACAGAAAAGGATGATTTCTTTGAATAGTTCAACCTTGTATTTGATATGTAAAGTAAAGCCTGATGAATTTTTGACAACAGGGAAGGGATTCTTAAATCCAGTTCTTTTCCAGTTATATTTATGGGATGGAATAAATCATGAATACTGTGTTGGGATTGTATTATATGTAATTAGCTTATACATTATTGTGAAAAGGATGTTGTCTTTATTTTCTTTTCCTAAATGTTAATGCTTTGTTCATTTCTTTTTAGATTGCAGCTTCGTATGGTAATGCTGTTTGTATTTTTGAGCCCTTGGGCATAAATTCTCATAAGAGAAATTGTGTAAGTATTCAGTGGTAGAAGTTTTTTAGAGTTAAGTTTAGAATCCAGTTGATAGCAGTAAAGAGTGCCTTACAAGAGCTAGTGCTGAATGTGGTCTGGAATACCCATCTGAAGTTGGTCTGGTGCTTTTGATGGTAAGATCTTCTACATTCACTAGAGATATACCCCTAGACCTTTTAGAAACCTAGTTTTCTATAATATTGCTAATTGAGATTTACCTTGTTAATTGTAATCTACCTTAGTTGAACTACTATTTTTTCTTGTCTAGATTGCTGGAGTAGTCTCTGATATGTTTTATATCCTTCTCTTCTCTTTTCTCAACACAGCAGGTCATGACACACTTCTCCACCTAAAACTCCCTATTTCTCTCAGACACAAAGCCAAAAAGCCTTACAATAGACTCTATAGTCTTTTTTCCCTCTAGTACTCACTTAACACCTCTCAGAGCTTGACTCCTACGATTTTTGTCCTCTAATGTTACTCCAGCCACACTGGCATTTTTATTCTTTGAACAGTTACTTTCCCATCTTAGGTCTTTGCATTGTTTTTTCTCTTGTCTGGAATGTTTTTCTTTCTCTGGGTAACTCCAAGGTCAGCTCCTGCAGATCCTGTAAGTATTTTCTCAATAATACCTTCCCAATGGGGATCCGCCCATTTTTAAAATTGCCCATTTTAAAACAAAACCAATTTTATTTTAACCCCTCATCCTTCTATTTTAAACTTTTTCCCCACAGCATTTATCTTATTTGTTATTTACTGTTTAGAATGTAAGCTCCATGAGGGTATGGAGCTTTGTTTCTTTTGTTCATTGGTGCATCTGAAGTACTTAGAACAAGACCTGGAACACAATAGATGCTTCTAAATACTTGTTGAGTGAAGGAGTTAGGAGCTTAGGTAAACTCACTAATCAGCTAAATGGTCTAGCATATCACATTGAGAACCAACCATTCAAATTCATTCTAGGTGCTATATTTTATTTTACTTAAAATTCACAGGGGCGACTGGGTGGCTCGGTCAGTTAAGCATCTGACTCTTGATTTTGGCTCAGGTCATGATCTCATGGGTTTGTGAGTTTGAGCCTTGCATCCGAATCTGCATTGATGGTGTGGAGTCTGCTCGAGATTCTCTCTCTCCCTCTCTTCCCCTCTCCCCCCACCAATAAATAAATAAACTTAAATATAAATATAAATAAATATATATGTATATATTTATAAATATATATAATTATTTTTAGATAATGAAATTCAGGTTTTGCAGTTATTTTAAAATTCTGGCTCTGGATGGTCATGATACCTTGAATGAAGTATTTGTTAAGTATTTAAAAAGTATCATACAGAGAGAGGGAATTTCTGTTTATTAAATTATTACTACTTGCCGAGCAGTTGATGTATAACTTGCCTAAGGTGATGTGGCTTTACATGCACTATACTTTACAAAAGGACATTGTGTATTTATGTACTACAAAGAAATATCTCAACTTTTTTCACTTACTGTATTTCATGGCAAAGGCCTTTGACTTTTGCACTTTAAATCTTTCTTTTAGAATGAAAATAGAAAAAAGACTGGAAATTAGTCAAATAAATATAATACACATAATATAGATTTGTGGATTGTATATATTGTGTGGTTCAAATTTGTTGACTTTGGGAGATACATCTAGTTTTATTTTAGATGTTGAGTCCATAGGATTATGATAATTTTCACTTCCTTCTAATGTGCATTTGTTTTCACAAACATGTATTGAGTGCATATGTTCCAGCCATTACAGCACTCAAGACACAAAGCTTATTATGGCATAATTCCTACCTTGAAGAGCTGGAGTTTACTAGGAGATTCAGACACATGCATGTGGCCACTGTTAAAATGGGATGTAAAGGGTACCATGGCTGCTGCCGGGATGTCAGCAGAGGTGGTGATTTAGCTGGATATAGATGTAAGCATGGGAGCTTGCAGGTGGAGAAGAGAGAAAAAGCATGTCCTACATCTAAGAATGTGTTTATAGACATGGAAGGAAGCCTGAGAGAACATGCTTTGGGCATGGCAAGCAGCTTGATGTGGTAGAGTAAATAATAAGTAACTATTTGAAGTTAGTTTAGGAGCAATATTTTCAAAATAATAGTGAAATATTTACATCTTTGTTTTAGATCATAAAGTCTTAAGGTGAATAAAATGATAAAATGGTAATATTTGTGGATATTACTTTAAAAACATATATGTTTCTTTTTTCTTTCTATATGTTTCAGCAACTCAAGTGTCAGTGGCTTAAAACGGGGCAGTTTTTTTTGAGTTCTGTGACATACAATTTAGCATGGGACCCTCAAGGTATTTAGTGATTATATTTAGAAATTATAAAGAGTAAATGTTCATTTAGAAATGTCTGATTACAATGTAATATAGTTTCTCATAATAAAATGGTCAGTGTAGAATATTTTATTTTTGTTAGTGAATGAGTGTATTTTTTTTTCTTCTTGGTATACACTGCTTTGTACAGTGCTTAATTTACTTTGAGTTCTGTGCTTTTATTCCCTGCCTTTGAATGTTTTATTCTAGGAAACAGTGATGATTTGTTTCCTTAGTTAACACTTACACTGTGTTTAATAAGAAATAAACTCAGAAATAAAACAGGGCCAAAAAAACCCCCTATCTCATTTATTTTTTGTGTTTTAGGAAATTTTGTCTTTAAATTTGAAAGATTAGAAACCCCTAATGATAATGGCCATTGCCCCTCTTTACATTCATGATTAATAAGGTTAATTTTGTAGAAAAACAAATTTCATTAATCTTTAGTTCTGTTTTATATCCTGAGAACATTCTATGTTTACATAACAGAGTGTTTTGCGTTTGTTTTGTTATTGTACTTTTGCTTTTTTTGTTTTGTTTTGTTTTTAAGATTTACCTGATACACAGTAGCTCTTTGCCAGTAAGCTTTTCTTTTTTGTTGTCAAGTTTCACCCGAGACTTACCCTTTCTTGTGTAGTGGATTCTTAGAACTTTGAAATGGATATGTCTTGGTTTTCACAGAATAGTTTATAAACCTAAATATAAGCCCACATGTGCAATTCTTTCTCCAGATAAGCCATGCGTATTCATTAGAACTTTCTTTAATTTTCAGATAACAGATTGTTGACAGCAACCGATTCTATTCAGTTGTGGGCTCCTCCAGGAGGTGACATTCTGGAAGAGGAGGAAGAAATTGATAATAAAATTCCTCCAGTTTTAAATGATTGGAAGTGCATCTGGCAGTGCAAGTTAGTGTCTAACTCTGTTGTTCTCATTAATTAAAAAAACCAGTCATCCTAAAATATGTTCCCTTGCACAGTGATCTCTGTTTTTTGATAGTACAATTACATTTAGAAGCCCAGAAAGTGGACTTCTTCTTTTTTTAAATTTTTTTTTTAATGTTTATTTATTTTTGAGACAGAGAGAGACAGAGCATGAACAGGGGAGGAGCAGAGAGAGAGGGAGACACAGAATCTGAAACAGGCTCCAGGCTCTGAGCTGTCAGCACAGAGCCCGACGCGGGGCTCGAACTCACGGACAGTGAGATCATGACCTGAGCCGAAGTCGGACGCTTAACCGACCAAGCCACCCAGGCGCCCCGAAAGTGGACTTCTTCTAACCCAAACCCATATTAACCTTTCCTCTGTGTTACAGTTGATTGGTTAAAAAAAGGACAAAAATATTTTTCGAGTTACAACCTCAGGACTTGGGAATTACTCCTTAATGGATGAGATGTAGATAGGGATGGGGAAGAGGAAGATGTGATACAAGTTGCCAGCTACTCTTAAATGGAAGAATGGCTATACCACTGACAGTATGGATTATGTGCAGGGACCCACTTAGCCAGGGGAGATGGGTGAGCTCAGTTTTTAACTTGTTATATTTTGGACATTCATGGGGCAGGTAGGTGGAGATCTCTTTTATGCATGTTGATTGCATTCTTCTTTGGATCTCCAAAGTCAACTTTGGATTGGTTTTCATAATTAATTTGTATTTTAAGGGAGATGAAAACACTCTTGTTCTGATATGTTATGAAAATCTTGTTTTGACCATTTATATATACAGTGTTCCAGATTTTAAAAATGCAGACTGGTTAACTTTTTTTTTTTTTTTTTTTTAGAACCTCAGTGTCTGTACATTTGATGGAATGGTCCCCTGATGGTGAATATTTTGCTACTGCTGGAAAGGTAAAGGACCAAATAAAACATAAACAAAAGAAATAAAAAAACAAAAAATGTTCCTTTTTCATTGTCATTTTCAGTTTTCTCATCTGAGAAAAATAGGGGTAATCATACTCTGCAAAGCTGGCCTCAGAAAAAGTGATAGTATTTTAAATTTTTTTTTTTTAACGTTTATTTATTTTTGAGACAGAGAGAGACAGAGCATGAACAGGGGAGGGGCAGAGAGAGAGGGAGACACAGAATCTGAAACAGGCTCCAGGCTCTGAGCTGTCAGCACAGAGCCCGACGCGGGGCTCAAACTCATGGACCGTGAGATCATGACCTGAGCCGAAGTCGGACGCTTAACCGACCGAGCCACCCAGGCGCCCCAAAATAGTGATAGTATTAATGGGAGATCTGGTATGCTCCCCGTAGGTAGTAGGCACTTGGAAAATAAATGTTATTTGACTTTGTTTAAAATTTACATTTTACAAAATTAATTTTTATGTTTAAAGAATAGCATATGTATGTAATTAAAGAAGTGAAATAGTACTACTAGATTCACAATGGAAAGAAGTACTCCTTTCATCCCATTCTTATTCCTGTGTCCTGAGGGAGTTACTTGTCAAATTGCGTGTTTTGGTATTTCCTTTCATGTTTCTAAGTAACTTGCTAATGTTCCCATTTCTTGATTTTTTTTTTCCTTTTAGTTTTATGTATCCTCTCTTTTCTTCCTGTGGAATCTGAGACTTCAGTCCACTGGCTGATGTCCCCCATCCCTATCTCTACTTTTGCCACATATACACATTGACTTCCCTTCCTCCTGTCTTGCTGATGTAGATATCTCATAACATTTGGGTAAATATTCACATTGCTAAGATTGTGTAAAATGCTCTTCACAGAATAATTACTTTGGAGTTACTAGTAACTTTGTTTTACTATTTGCTTCATTTTGTATATACCTAATTCACCCCCAAACCTCTGGCAGTCTTTGGATCTCCTCTTGCTATAATCCCACATAAGAGTTACCCTGGAAACTTTTTTGCCCCCACTCTGGCTTAGTTGCTCTCCAAGCCTAAAATAGCAGAGCTGTCATTTTTGAATTTTATGAACCTTAGGAGATTCTGTTTGCCCTGTTTCTTAGCATCATTTATCTTCTTCCCTTGCCTGATAGGGATACTCTTTAGTAGATTCCTGAAAAGGGTGAATGGGAAAAAAAAAAAATTGAAGGTATTGCAAGCCTAAAGAGTTCTTTTTTTATGCTTGATTTGGCTAGGACTAGAATTGTGTTGAAAATTTTCTCTCAGGGTTATGTCCTGGTTCTGTTGCTTTCTAGCTACTGGTGTTGCTATTTGAGAAGTACAGTGCCATTAGGACTGCCCTCCCTGCCCATCTCCACCTTATAGAGGTTTTAAGAATCTTCTGGTGTTTTCAGGTGCCTGAGTGGCTCAGTCGGTTAAGCATCTGACTTTGGCTCAGGGCATGATCTCATGGTTTGTGAGTTCGAGCCCCACACTAGACTCTGAACTGACAGCATGTATCCAGCTTGGGATTCTCTCTCCTCCTCTCTCTGCCCCTCCTCTCCTTGCTCTCCATCTCTCTTTCTCAAAAATAAGTAAATACACATTGAAAAAAACCCACAGGATAAAGTTTAATTGTATTTAATTGTTGTATTATATACAACTTTTATATATATAACTTTTTATATGTATATAACTTTTTTATATATATACATATATACACGTATATGTGTGTATATATATATACATATATACATATATATATTTTATATATGTATAACTTTTTTTATATGTATAACTTTTATATTACACTAAAACACAAGAATAGGTTTTCCAAGAACACCAGAGTTTATCCTTTTTAGTTCATCTCTAGTTGTAGAACACTCTCAACTGTTTTGTGGCTGAATAATTAGTTGATCCAGAGATAGTTGCTCAACAGGTGACAATATAGACAGGAAGACTGCACAATATTATTGACAGAGAGACTGCAATCATGTGCAGTTCAGTAGTTACCTAATAACAATTTCAAAGTAGTAAGGAGTGTAAAAAACTATTTTGAGATATTTACAGCAAATGTCGTGTAATCTTAAAACATCTGTGATTTCTGTTAGAGACAGAGTCATAGGTACCACTAATACCACTTTGGTCTGTCGCTTTTATTTGTAACTGAACTTTAGCATTTCCTTCAGTTAGCAGTTATGAAAATAGAGAAGTAATTGTTTTTCACCACTCTAGTTCATGGTAACTCTGAGTCTTAGTTGTCTTGGTTTCTCAAGAAGCAGATTCTGAGACAAGGATTCAAATATAAGTAATTCATGTGGGGAATGATCACCAAGAAATATACTGGATTTAAGGCAGGGAAATGAAGGGGCTGAATAAAGGGTATGCTATCATGCAAGTGACTAACAAGTTGGGATCTCTGGGTAACTCTGGGAGCTGGTGTTCCTCACAACATCGTGTTCCTCACACATGTTCTTCATATGTATCAGTTGTTGGTTGGGCGCTGGTTATGGTATAGCAGTAGTTCTCAGCACTCAAAAACAAGTCCTAGGAAACTTCAGGCAGAGATACGTAGATGCCATAAGTTAGAAGTTGCACACTAAAATGGTAAGGCATGAGAGCATACAGGGTGTATCAAAAATATCTTTATATCTTAGAATTCTGTCAACAGGCTCCTGGGGTTAGAGGACCTCAAAGAACCTGTGCCCTAAAATCTGGACATTTTGTGTTTTTGTTTTCCACATTTATGTCTAAAATCTATGTGGAATCATTTTTAGATACGATTTAAGGAAGAGGTTGATTTTTTTCTATATTGTTACCCAGTTGTCCAGCACACTATTGAAAAGCCTCTTCTCTCTCCATTGCTCTGTAATACCACTTTTGTCATAGATTTCAATGTCCATATTTGTGTGGATCTGTGTCTGGGTTATTTTCTCTAGTCCATTGGTCTTTTGTTGCACCAGCGTCACTTGTCTTAATTGCTATAGCTTTTGAATTGTTTTGATATCTGGTAGAACAAGTCCTCCTATCTTGTTCTTCTTAAAGATGGTCTTATGTTTTCTTGGTCCTTTGTATGTTCAAATTAGTGTTTGGGTAAATACCCAATAGTGAAGTTACTGGATCATATGATACTTCTGTTTTTAAGTTTTTGAGGCACCTCCATACTGTTTTCCACAGTGGCTCCATCAGTTTACATTCCCACCACCAGTGCATGAGGCTTCCTTTTTTCCCACATCCTTGCCAAGGCCCTTGGTATTTTCATGTAAATTTTAGGATGAGCCTGAAAAATTTTAAAAAACAAACAAAAAAACTTCTTGTGATTTCGATTGGTATTGCATTGACTCTATAGGTCAGTTTGGGGAGAATTGATACCTTTACAATTGAGTGTCCATCATGAATGCAACATATCCCTTCATTTATTTTAGAATTTTTAATTTTTCTTAGTATTCTTTTATATTTTATGTAGAGGCCCTAAACATTTATTATATTCATTCCTAAATATTTGATATTTTTTGATATTGCTATAAATGGCATCATAATATAAATTTAATTTTATAATTGTGAATGGTAGATAGAAATGAAATTAATTTTTTATATTGGTTTTAAACCTAGCAAATGTTACTGATAAAGTCACTGATTCTATTAAATCCTCTGTAGATCTTTCGGTTTTCTCTGTACATAATTATCTGTGAATATTGAGAGTTTTATTTCATCCTTTCTAAATCTCAAATGTTTTGTATCTTTTCCTTTTTTTTACTACAGTATGTAGGACCTCTAGTATAATGTTGAATAAAAGTAGTGAGAGTAGATATCTTTTTCTTACTCCCAATTTCAAGAGGATACCTTTCACTGTGTTACCTTTGATTATGATGTTTACTGTAGGTGTTCGTTCTCGGCTAAAGGACATTTCCTTATAGTTTGTTAGAATTTTTTTTTTTTTTTAAATCACAAATGATGTTGAATCTTAGGAAATATTTTCCCTGAATCTATTGAGATTATAATTTTTTTCTTTTTACTCTTTTTTTTTAAAAAATGGTTTTAATGTTTATTTATTTTTGAGAGAGAGAGAGAGAGAGAGAGCGCGCACGCACATGCGCGCGCGAAGTTGGGGAGGGGCAGAGAAAGAGGAAGACACAGAATCTGAAGCAGGCTCAGGGCTGTCAGCACAGGGCCTGATGCGGGGCTCAAACCCACAAACTGTGAGATCATGACCTGATGCTCAACTTACTGAGCCACCCAGGCGCCCCATCTTTTTGTACTCTTTTAATAAGATAAATAGTTGGGCTTATTTTCAAGTATTAAATAAGCCTTGTGTTTCTAGAATAACCCTAAGTTGATTATAATGTATTATTCTTGCTGGATTTGGTTTGCTAATATTTTCTTCAAGATTTATGAGATCTATCTGTGTGTTAGAGTAAGATCACGTTGGTATATGTTATGGACTGAACATGGCCCCCCAACCCCCATTCATATGTTAAACCCTACCCCCCAATGTGATGGGATTTGGCTATGAGGCTTTTGAAAGGTACTTACTGTTAGATGAGGTGTGATGAGCATATCACCCTCATAGAGGAATAGTGAGTACTTTTATAAGAAGAGACACCAGAGAGCTTGTTCTCCTTCTGTGACATGAATACATAGCAAGAAAGTAGTTGTCTGCAAGCCAGAAAGAGAGGTCCACCAACTTGATCATTCTGGCAGCCACATCTCAGCCTCCAGCCCTCAGAACTGTGAGAAAATACATTTGTTTAAGCCACTCAGTCTATGGTATTTTGTTATGTCAGTCCAAGCTCACCAATACAGCATAGCATGCCAGACATACTATAATCTCGCCCATTCTGAAACAAGTAAACAACAGTACCAAAACTTTCTCTTGACCTTCTCTCAGCTTTTGCCACATTTCTTTGTCCCCCTTATAGCACCTTCAGAGAGTTGCTTATAGTTGCTGTCTCCAAGTTTTTCTCTTCATTCTCTCTTCTGAAAGAGTCATTAGTGAATTCCTGTTACCAAATCCTGTGGTTAGTGCTTACTTACCCTAATGGCATGAATTAACACAGTTGGTTACTTCCTCACCCTTGAACACTTTCTTCAGTTTACTTTCAGGACACCATACACTCTCTTGATTTGCTTTTTAACTCTCTGACTGTCCCTCATTAGTTTGTTGGGATCACCTTTTCTTCCCTACTTTAAAATTTTGAAGTACCCTAGGGCTTATTTCTTAGACCTCTCCTCTGACCATACTCACTCCCTTGGTGATCTCCTCTTATCTCATGGCTTTAAGTGCATTTAGATTTGTATCTTTTGCCTGTAACTCTCCCCTGAGCTCCAGGCTAATTGTATGTGCATGTATGTGTGTATGTATGTGCACACACTACACACATGTATACACACACTATACACACATGTACACATACACACACTACACACATACATAAAACTAAATTTTTTAAGTTTTAATTTAAAAAAATACATCAGATGATATACATGCCAAAATACATGTTTTAAGGAAAACCTAAGTGGATACAATAGTGCCATTAATTGTATTTGAAAGAGGGTAATAGGAAAACATGCTTCAAATGCAGCATAGCGTGCACAACACTACCCAAGCTGATGTCAGGGCAGTGACTATCTGGGAACATTATAAAGCTGCTTTTCAGTGTAAATCTAGAGTAGCTCTCTGATCACACTGAATTTGTCCTCCATTAAATCATCATGATGGCTTCATCTACAAAAGACTTGTTAAATCAAAGGAATGACTAGCCTTACTAATCATTTGTGAGTATATTGTGACCCTAAGAAATATGAGTAACAAAAAGAACAAATCTGTAGGTATGGCCATTTTTTCATGGTCAAGTTTTAGGAGTAGTGGAATGCTAGTTTTTAAAGATGAAAGCTTTAAAGGTGACTGCCTAGTTTTAGAGATCAAAGGCAAAAATTATATTCTTTTTTTTTAAAGTAGGCTTCATGCCCAGTGCAGAGCCCAATATGGGGCCTGAACTCATTACCCTGAGATCAAGACCTGAGCTGAGATTAAGAGTTAGACACAACCAATGGAGCCACCTAGGCGCCCCTATTCTTTTTCAAACTATTTTTCCAGTGATTCTGATGTTTTCCTTTTATTAACCTTGTTTTTCAGACATTATGGAAAACTCTTCTTGCATCTCTACATTCTACACAGAAATGTTAAATATTAGTTTTTTTTTTTAATTCGTAGGTGATTGAATTGGCTTGTCAAGTTTTTCAGTGTTTGTTTTTTATTTTAGAGTGTGTGTGTGTGTGTGTGTGTGTGAGAGAGAGAGAGAGAGAGAGAGAGAGAGAGAGAGAATGGGGGAGAGGGGCAGAAGGAGAGAAAAAGAGAATCCCAAGCAGGCTCCACACTCAGCCCAGAGCCCGATGAGGGACTCAATCCCATGACCCTGAGATCATGACCTGAGCCAAAATCAAGAGTCAGATGCCCCATGATGTACTTTTTTTTTTTTTTTTTAGAGTTTATTTATTTATTTTGAGAGAGAGGGAGACAGAGAGAGAGAGAAAGAGAGAGAGAGGGAATCTCAAGCAGGCTCTGCACTGCAGGGCTCAAACTCACCGCGAGATCGCTACCTGAGCCAAAGTTGGATGGTTAACCAACTGAGCCACCCAGGCACTCCAGTGCTCTGTTTAAATATCACTTTTTTAAGGAAACCTCCCAGACCAGGTCAAGTCTCTCAAGTATATACTCTCACAGTATGCTTTTAATTTGTAGCACTTATAATTTTATTAAAACCATAATTTGTATCTGTTGTTTTTTTTTAAAGAAGTCTCTCCATGCCTAGTGTGAGGCTTGAACTCAACAACCCTGAGATCAAGACCTGAGCTGAGCTGAGATCAAGAGTCTGACCCTTAATTGGCTGAGCCATCCAAGCGCCCCAACAATAATTTGTATCTTTATTTACTGTTGTCTTCCCTTCTGGAGTATAAGCTCTGTACAACTAGCAATTATATTTTGTTGTCTTCTATCTCTTCCTTCCCTTCTCCTAACTATATTCCCATCAGTTTATTTATTTTTTTTATTATTTTTTTATCCCCATCAGTTTATACAGTGCCCGCATCGAGTAAAGATTTATTGTTTGAGTGAATCAAGTGACCATTTTGTAGTATATAAGCAGTTAATAGCACATCATTATCCATTTATATGTTACAGACTAATTTTGTTTTTAAGGCTGAAACAGTCTGAAAGCTATTGAATTTTCTCAGAGTAAAATTTAGCTCTTTAGCAGATCTGTATCTGGACATGATCACATGAAATAGAAGTCTTATAAAATATATTAAAATGCATGTAATTGGATTCAATTAAGAATAGTATATTAATGTAAATTACAAGATGTCTATCTTCTCTAAGTCTACCTTCTACCCTCTAGGTCCATCTGTGTTGTTGCAGATGTCAAGATTTCATTCTTTTTTATGGCTGAGTAGTATTTCTGTCTGTGTGTGTGTACACACCATATCTTCTTTATCCATTCATCTTTTGATGGACATTTAGGTTGCTTCTATATCTTGGTGATTGTAAATAATGCTGCAGTAAATACAGCATTGCATATATCTTTCAAATTAGTGCTTTTGTTTTCTTTGGTTAAATGCCCATCAGTGAAATTACTGGATTATATGGTAATTCTATATTTAATATTTTGAGGAACATCCGTAATGTTTTCCAAAGTGGCTGCACCAATTTGCATTTCCACCAAAAGTGCACAAGGGTTCCTTTTTCTGCACATCCTCACCAACACTTGTTATTTCTTGTGTTTTTGATTTTAGCCATTCTGACAAGTGTGAAGTGATATTGTGGTTTTGACATGCATTTCGTGATGACTAGTGTTAAGCATTTTTTTCATGTGTCTGTTGGCCATCTGTATGTCTTCTTTGCAAAAATGTCTATACATGTCCTCTGCCCATTTTTTAAATTGGATTATTTGTGTGGTTTTTGTGTGTGTGTGTGTTGTATAAGTTCTTTATATGTTTTGGATATTAAACCCTTACCAGATAAATAATTTGCATATATCATTCAGTAGGTTGCCTTTTTGTTTTGTTGATGGTTTTCTTCACTGTATAAAATCTTTTTATTTTGGTATAGCCCCAATAGTTTCATTTAGCTTTTGTTTCCCTTGCTTCAGGAGACAAATCTAGAAAATGTTTCAATGGCTTATGTCAAAGAAATTACTGCCTGTTTTCTTCTAGGAGTTTTACAGTTTCAGGTCTCACATTTAGGTCTTTAATCCATTTTGAGTTTATTTTCGTATATGGTGCAAGAAAGTGGTCCAGTTTCATTCTTTTGCATGTAGTTGTCCAGCTTTTCTAGCCCTGTTTGTTGAAGAGATGGTCTTCTTTCCATTGTATATTTTTGCCATTTTTGTCATAGATTAATTGACCATATAATCGTGGATTTATTTCTGGGCTCTCTATTCTGTTCCATTGATCTATGTGTCTCTTTTTGTGACAGCACCATACTGTTTTGATTACTACAGCTTTGTAATATATCTTGAAATCTGGGATTCTGATACTTTCACCTTTCTCATTTGTTTTCAAGATTGCTCTGGCTATTTGGAGTCTTTGTGGTTCCATACAAATTTGAGAATTATTTGTTCTTGTTCTATGAAAATGTTCGTAATATTTTGATAGGGATTGTATTGAATCTGTAGATTGCTTTGGATACTATGGACATTTTAACAACATTAATTCTTACAGCCCATGAGCATGGAATATCTTTCCATTTGTTTGTGTCACCTTCAAATTTTTATAATTTTTAGAGTACAGGTATTTCACCTCCCTGGTTAAGTTTAATTTTATTCTTTTTGGTACAGTTGTAAATGGGATTGTTTTCTTAATTTCTCTTTCTGCTACCTCATTATTAGTGTATGGAAATGCAACAGGATTCTGTGTATTCATTTTGTATACTGTGATTTTACTGAATCCATTCATCAGTTCTAGTAGTTTTTGGTAGAATCTTTAGGGTTTTCTGTAGACAGTATCATATCATATGCAAATGGTGAAAATTTCATTTATTTCTTACCAATTTGGATACCTTTTATTTCTTTTTCTTTTATTGTTTTGGCTAGGACTTACAGTATTATGTTGAATAAAAGTGAGAGTGGATATTCTTGTCTTGTTCTCTTAGAGGAAGGTCTCTCAGTTTTTCAACATTGAGTATGATGGTAGCTGTGGGTTTTTTCATAGGTAGCCTTTATTTTGTTGAGGTATGTTCCCTCTAAGCCTACTTTGTTGAGGGGTTTCATCATGATTGCATGTTGTACTCTGTCAAATGCTTTTTGTACATCTATTGAGATTATATGGTTTTTATCCTTTTTCTTGTTAATGTGATGTATCATGTTGATTGATTTGTGAATACTGAACCACCCTTGCATCCCTGGAATACATCTCACTTGGTTGGAGTGAATGAGTTTTTAAAAGGATTCTTGGATTCAGTTTGGTAATATTTTGTTTAGGATTTTTGCATCTATATTCATCAGAGATATTGGCCTGTAGTTTTCTTTGTAGTGTCTTTATCTGGTTTTGGTATCAGGGTAATGTTGGCTTCATAGAATGAATTTTCCTTCCTCTTTTATTTTTTGGAATAGTCCCTCATGTAATCTTAATGTTTCTGATTGTCTCTCGTTGCTTACTCATTGTGTTATGTTTGCCTCAGCTGTGTGTCACAATTTTGAGACTATTTTAGGATATATGATCTTTTGACGAGAGGGTCATGTGGTACATTAAAAACTATTAATGACCTGTGTAAGATGATCAGTATTCATTGTTTGAACATCTACTGAATTTGAACTCTCATCTCTAATGAATCCAAAAGATTCCTTTGTACTTCAGACACAACTAATAAGACTAAAAAAAGCACATCCTCTCAAATGGGACATCTAGATTTCATGCTCCTCAAAGGTGATTCTGTTTGCATGTTCCATAATACTTAGTTTTTTTTTCTTTGAATTTTTATTACAATAGCCTTAGCAGTTGATTATCATTTTTCCCCAAGTATTAGTCATGCTTTCTTTGCATTAAATTCTCCTAATTCTCCTAAGAGATAAGCATTCTGTAATTCTAATGGAAAGATAAGAATGCCTTACTGGTAAGGATCCTTTAGAGGTTAATAAAATGTGTCGTGGGTTTAAAAAGCTTATTTCCTCACATTTTTGAGAAGATACTACATCTATTTAAGATCTTCATGAAAAAAGAACAGAAACTAACTTTGTAATGTTGGCACTTCCCTCCCCCCCCACCCCCCATCTGTTCTGCTTCTGTTAACAAAGCCAAGTTTGTCTGACTTGATGAAACAGATGGTAACTGTGTGATCTACCACTAGAAGGCATTTTCCACCGCCTCTGCTACATATGACAGGGTTTCAGTTCAGGTGTTGTGGGACTCAAAATCAGGTACCTTGAGAATTTTTAATATTTTTAGTATTTCAGTTCATTGAGTACTTTCTATTTTTGGGGGGCTTAATAGTAATTTAACTTTTTATCTGAACTTTAAAGTCTTACTTGTTAAAGAGCTGTTTTTTCCCCCCACAATGTGTACCTGGTCAAATCTTCAGTTAAAGAATTGTTTGCTTTGCTTGATATGTATTTATTTAAATTTTTTAGGTTTATAAAGTTTATATTTGAACACTTTCTATAAGAGTTGGTTGTTTTGTAAAATTTGAAAGTGGTTTAAAATACTATTTTCTTTGGAAACATTTTTTTTTTTTAATAGAGGATTAATGCTTTTGAGTAAAATACTGGGCTTTTTAAGGGCTTGGATAAGAATTTTTGATGAGGGTGATTTTGGCAGGAAGGAAAGCAGTAGGCTACAGAATGTTTCCAGAAGGTTTTCTTCCTCTTGAAATCACTTCCGTGTTCTTAGATTCAATGTTTTGGTTATTTAAGGATTGCCTTCTTGACCTTTTTTCCTTCTTTAAAATGGAATTATCTTTACTTTTTAAATGTGATAATGTATTGTAAAAAACATGCAGAGAAAATGAAAATCCTCTGCCAAATAGTCCTACCTTAAATAAAAAAGTTCACTGTTTTCTATTCAGTATATATTCTTTCAGACTTTTTGTTTCTTTGTAAGCCACATGGAAGTATGTGTGCATATACACACATACTCAAATTAGGTCATATTCTTTAAATTGTCTTTTTCACTTAACGTATAAGATTGCTGTGTCAATGCACAGCAATTCTTTTTAAAGGTGACATTATTTCCCATTATATTAATGAATATGTGTTTTAACTTAACCAGATAACTATTAATGAACATTAAATAGTTCTGTTTTTTCTATTGCTGTTAAATATGAGCATCCTTGTACATAAATCTTGTCCTGTTGTTTCCTTTTTACAATTAACTTTACTGAAATATAGTTAAGATAAGATAAAATGTATATTTTTGTGTACAGTTCAGTGCGTATTGACAGATTTATGTACTTTGTCAAGATTGCTTTTGCTATTCAAGGTCTTTTGTAGTTCCATATATATTTTAGGATTTCTTGTTCTAGTTCTGTGAAAAATACTGTTGGCATTTTGATAAGGATTGCACTGAATCTATAGATTGCTTTGAGTAGTGTAGACATTTTTACAATATTAATTCTTCCAGTCTATGAATACAGTGTTATCTTTCCATTTGTTTATATCTTCTTTAATTTCTTTCATCAGGGTCTTCTAGTTTTCAGTGTATGGTTCTTTCACCTCTTTGGTTAAATACATTCCTAGGAATTTTATTATTTTTGATTCAATAGTAAATGGGATTGTTTTCTTAATTTCTTTTTTACTATTTTGTTATTAGTGTATAGAACTGCATCAGATTTCTCTATATTGATTTTGTATCCTCCAACTTTATGGAATTCATTTAGTAGGTATGATAGTTTTTTGGTGGAATTTTTAGGGTTTTTTATATGTAGTATGTCATTTGCAAATACTAACAGTTATACTTCAAAATGCCTTTTCTTTCCTTTCTCTTGTCTGATTACTATGGCTAGGACTTCCAGTACTGTGGTGAATGATAATGGTGAGAGTGGACATTTTTGTTTTGTTTCTGATCTTAGGAGAAAGGTTTTAGCTTTTTACCATTGAGTTTGATGTTAGCTGTGGGTTTGTTATATATGGCTTTTATAATGTTGAGGTATGTTCACTCTATACTACTTTGTTTAGTTTTTATCAAGAATGGATGTTTGTCAAATGCTTTCTCTGCATCAGTTAAGATGATCTTAGGAACTTTATCCTTAATTTTGTTAATGTAATATGTCATGCTGATTGATTTGCATAAATTGAACCATCCTTGCATCCTGGAATAAATCCTACTTAATTGTGGTGAATTTTAATTTTTTATAAATTTTAATTTATTTTTGAATTGGTTTGCTAAGATTTTGTTGAGGAGTTTTGCATCTACGTTCATAAGGATTATGATGTAACCTATAATTTTTTGGCCAGAATTGTGTAACTATTTTATTTTTGTTTTGGTTTTTATTTTTATGTTTATTTTCCTTCCCTTCCCTTCCCTTCCCTTCCCTTCCTTTTCCTTTCGTGTGTGTGTGTGTGTGTGTGTGTGTGTGTGTGTGTTTTGTGTGTGTGTGTGTGTGTGTGTGTGTGTGTGTGTCTTTGTGTCTGGTTGTGGTATTAGGGTAATGCTGGCCTCATAGAATGAATTTAGAAGGATTTCTCCCTCTTCTATTTTTTGGAATACTTTAGAAAGATAGGTATTAACTCTTCTTTAAATATTTGGTAGAATTCACTTGTGAAGCCATCAGGTACTGGACTTTTGTTTATTGGCAGTTTTTGATTACCAGTTCAACTTGATTGCTAGTAATTGGTCTGTTCAGATTTTCTGTTTCTTTATGATTCAGTTTTGGGAGATTGATGTTTGTAGGAATTTATCCATTTTTTTCTAAGTTCAGTTTGTTGGCATATAGTTTTCTTTGTCATAATCTGTAATTTTTATGTATTTCTGTGGTATTGGTTGTAATTTCTCTTTCATTTCTGATTTTATGTCCTCTGTGTTTTTTCTTTATTAGTCTGGCTAAAGGCTTAATAAATTTATCTTTTCAAAGCATTAGCTCTTAGTCACATTGATCTTTTCTATTCATTTTTATTCTCTATTTCATTTATTTATACTCTAATTTTTATTATTTCCTTTCTTCTACTCATTTTGGGCTTTGTCCTTTTTCTAGTTTCTTTAGCTGTGAGGTTAGATTGAGATTTGTTTGTTTCTTGAGGTACACCTGTATCTCTCTAAACTTCCCTCTTAGAACTACTTTTGTTGCATTCTACAGATTTTGGACCATTGTTTTTCATTTTCATTTGTCTCCATGTTTTTGTTATTTCTTCTTTGATTTTTTCATTGACTCATTGGTTGTTTAGTAGCATCTTGTTTTGCAAACTTCATGTATTTGTTTTTTTCTTTCAGTTTTTTTTTATTATAATTGATTTCTAGTTCATACTGTTGTAGTTAGAAAAGATGGTTGATATGATTTCAGTCTTCTCAAATTTATTTAAAGACTTATTTTGGCCTAATGTGACCTATCCTGGAGAATGTTCTGTGTGTACTTGAAAAGAATGTATTCTGCTGTTTTGGGGTGGAATGTTCTGTTAAGTCCATCTGGTCTAATGTGTTGTTCAAAGACACTGTTTCCTTATTGATTTTCTTTCTGGATGACCTATCCATTAATGCAAGTGGGGTATTGGGATATTTAAGTTCTGTACTATTTTTGTGTTGCTATAAATTCCTCCATTTATGTCTGTTAATATTTGCCTTATATCTTTAGGTGCTCCTGTATTGGGTGCATAGATATTTACAACTGTTATAGCCTCTTGTTGGAGTGATCTCTTTATTATTATGTAAAGCCCTTTTTTGTCTTTTTACAGTTTTTGTTTTTAAGTCTGTGTTATCTGATATGAGTGCTACCTCAGCTTTTTTTTTCTCCTCCATTTGCATCGAATATCTTTCATAATCCCTTCACTTTGTCTGTATTGTCTTTAGGTCTGAAATGAGTCTTGTAGGCAGCATATAGATGAGTATTGTTTTTTTGTTTTTAAAATTTTAATTTATTTTTAAAATTCAAGTATAACATACAGTATAATATTAGTTTTCATGTGTACAATATAATGATTTAATAATTCTGTACATTACTCTGTGCTCATCACAGTAACTGTACTCTTAATTCCCATCACCTACTTTACCCATCCACCCCTCCCACCTCCCCTCTGGAAACCACCAGTTCTCTATATTTAAGAGTCTGGTTTTTCGTTTTTTTCCTTTGTACATTTATTTTGTTTCTTAAATTCCACATATGACATCAGCTGTACTGAATAAAAAGCTTTTGCACAGTGAAGGAAATCATCAATCATCAACAAAACAAAACACAATCTACTAAATGGGAGAAGATATTTGCAAATTATATATTTGATAAAAGGTTAGTATATGAAATATATAAAAAACTAAGGGGCGCCTGGGTGGCGCAGTCGGTTAAGCGTCCGACTTCAGCCAGGTCACGATCTCGCGGTCCGTGAGTTCGAGCCCCGCGTCAGGCTCTGGGCTGATGGCTCAGAGCCTGGAGCCCGTTTCCGATTCTGTGTCTCCCTCTCTCTCTGACCCTCCCCCGTTCATGCTCTGTCTCTCTCTGTCCCAAAAATAAAATTAAAAAAAAAAAAACACAAAAAAAAAACCAGTACAACTCCGCACCAACCCCCCCCCCCCAATAATACAATTAAAAATGGGCAGAGGACCTGAAGAGACATTTTTCTTTTTTTTTTTTTTTTAACGTTTGTTTATTTTTGAGACAGAGAGAGATCATGAATGGGAGAGGGTCAGAGAGACAGGGAGACACAGAATCCAAAACAGTGTCCAGGATCTGAGCTGTCAGCACAGAGCCCAACCCAGGGTTCAAACTCACAGACCGCGAGATCATGACCTGAGCCGTAGTCGGACGCTCAACCGACTGAGCCACCCAGGTGCCCCTGAATAGACATTTTTCTAAAGAAGACATACAGATGGCCAACAGACAAATGAAAAGTGCTCAACATCACTAGTCATCAGGATGTGCAAATCAAAACCACAATGAGATCACCTCACAATTGTCAGAATGGCTTAAATAAAAAACACAAGAAATAACAAATGTTGACGAGGATGTGGAGAGAAAGGAACCTTGTGCACTGTTAATGGGAATGCAAGCTAGTACAGCCACTATGGAAAAGAGTATGGACGTTTCTCAGAAATTAAAAGAATTACCGTATGATCCAGTAATTCCATTGATGGGTACTTACCCAAAGAAAACAAAACACTAATTTAAAAAGATACATGTATTCCTGTGTTTATTATAGCATTATTTACAGTTAAAGTAATTATTGATAGGTATGTACTTCTTGCCATTTTGTTAATTGTATTCTGGTTTCTTTATAGTTCATCTCTGTTTCTTTCTTGCTCTCTCCCCTGTGATTTTATGGTTTTCTTTAGTGTTAAATTTGGGATTCTTTCTTTATTTTTAGTGTATCTATTGTGCATCTTTGGTTTGTTGTTGCCATGGAGTTTATATATAATACTCTATATAAGTCTGTATTGAGTTAATGTTTGTTTAAGTTCAAACACATTATAAAAGCACTACAGGGGCGCCTGGGTGGCTCAGTCGGTTAAGCGTCCGACCTCGTCTCAGGTCATGATCTCGTGGTTTGTGAGTTCGAGCCGTGCGTCGGGCTCTGTGCTGACAGCTCAGAGCCTGGAGCCTGCTTCAGATTTTGTGTCTCCGTCTCTCTCTGCCCCTTCCCCACTTGTGCTCTGTCTCTATCAAAAATAAATAAAAAATAAAAAAAAAATTAAAAAAGCACATACATTTTTACTCAAGTTTTATGCATATTGTATCATATTTTACATCTCTTAATTTTGTATATACCTTGACCAACTTTTGTGTGTATAATTGATTTCACTACTTTTGTGTTTTAACCTTCCACCAGCTTTGAAAGTGATTGATTTACTCTCGTGACTATATGTTTATTTTTGCTAGTAAAAGTTTTTTCTTTTATAGTTTTCTTCTAGTTATGGCCTTTTCTGTCTACTTAAAAGAGTTCCCTTAATATTTCTTACAAGGCTGGTTCAGAGGTGATGAACTCTTTTTTAATTAACAGTTATTTGTCTGGGAAACTCCTTATCTTTCCTTTAGTTCTGAATGATCACCTTGCCTGGTAGAGTATTCTTGGTTGTAGTATTCTTCATTGTAGAGTGTTCTTAGTTTTTCTTCCTTTCAGCGCTTTGAATATATCCTGCCATTCTCTATTGGTCTGCAAAAGTTTCTGCTGAAATAAGCAGCTGATAACCTTACGGAGCTTCTCTTGTATGTAACCATTTTCTTTGGCTGCTTTTATGATTCTCTATCTTTAATTTTTGCCGTTTTCATTGTTGTGCATCTTGGTGTGGACCTCCTTGGGTTCATCTTGTTTGGGGCTTTCTTTGCTTCCTGGGCCTGGATATCTGTTTTCCTTCCCCACGTTAGGGAGGTTTTTAGGTAATATTTCTTCAAATAAATTTTCTATTCTCTTCTCTTCTTCTTCTAGGATCCTTATCATGTGAATGTTACTATGCTTGATGATATCACAGAGATCCCTTAACCTAGCTTCATTTTTTATGACTTTTTTCCTTTATGCTGTTCAGCTTGGATGCTTTCCATTATTGTGTCTTCCAACTAGCTGATTCGTTCTTTATCCTCTAATCTACTGTTGAGTCTCTCTAATGTATTTTTCTTTTCAGTTATTGTGTTTTTCACCCCTGATTGGTTATTTTTTATACTTTCTATCTCTTTGTTGAAGTTCTCAATGAGTTCATTCACTCTTCTCTCAGTTTCTGGTAAGCATCTTTGTGAGCATTACTTTGAACTCTTAATTGGGCGTATTGCTTGTCTCTGTTTTGTTTAGCTCTTTTGCTGTGTAATTTTGTCTTATTCTTTCATTTGGGACGTATTCTTCTGTCTTCTCATTTTCTCTCATTCTCTTGTGTTTGTTTCTTTGTATTAGGTAGGTCAGCTGTATCTCTTGGTCTTGAAAGTGGTGGCCTTGTATATAGAACGGGTCCTGTGGTACTTTGCAGTGCAGTCCCCTCTGGTCACTAGAACCAGGTGCCCTGGGGTTTCCAGGGGCTTCCCGGTGTGGGCTGTGTGTACCCTCCTTTGTGGTTGAGCTATGACCTGTGTGGCTGTGCTAGGGGGTGTACTCATCCTGGGTGTATGCATTGAGCTAGGTGTGGTGGGCTGGGTGCTGCTTTGGAAGTGTGCCTGCTAGGGCTGGCTGGTTGGTTGGGGCAGGTTGTAGGAGTACTCTAGGCAGAGCATGCTGGCAGATGGAGTGTCAGGACTGGCTGTGGAAAGCTTCTGGCTATCTAAGATAGGGGAAAGCAAGAAAAAATGGTGCTGGCCAGCACTTTTGTTGACAGAGAATGCTCCTGCAAATCCCTGCCTCTCTGGCACACATTCTAAAATTAGTGTATCTTCTTCACATATATCTTAGGCTGTTTTCATTCTGCTTCTTTTATGCTGTGTCTTGAGCTGAGTTATTTGGCATACTGGCTCTGTAAGGGCAGAAACTCACTTTTCTATAGCCTCTGGCTATCTTAGAGTGAAGCCCAGCTGATTTTTAAAGCCATATATTATGGGGACTCACTTTCTCAGTGCAGGTCTCCAGGGCTGGGGGTGTCTAGTGTGGGGTCTGATCCCCTTGCTCCTCCTGTTTGTGGGTAGCCAGGCCAAGGGTTTGGTTCCCAGTCAAGTCTCTGCCCTTCCTACCCTTTTCAGTGTGATCATCTCTATGGTTAGCTGTGGAAGATCTGTTCTGCCAGTCTTCACGTTGTTTTCAGAGTGAATTGCAGTGCATATTGTTGACCTTGTTGTTTCTGTTAGAGGAGGTAAGGGTCAGGATCCTTGTACTCTACTATCTTTCCTACTTTACATAGCTTTGTAGTAAGTTTTGAAATTGGGTAGTGTAAGTCCTCTAACTTTATTTTTCTTTAAAAATATTTTTGGTGAGCCTCTTCCGATTCTGTGTCTTTCTCTCTCTCTCTCTCTCTTTCTCTGCCCCTCCCCTGCTTACACTCTCAAATATAAATAAACATTATATTTTTGGTGGTATTATTTCTTTGATGTCATACAAATTTTAGAAGGCAGTCAGTTTCTACCAAAAAGTCTGCTGTGATTTTGGTTATGTTCACATTGTATCTTTATTGATCAGTTTGGGAAGAATCAGATCAGTAACATTTGTTTTCCAGATCCATGAACATGGTATGTTTCTCTTTTTATTTAGGTCTTCTTTGTCTTATTTTGTATTTTGTAAAGTTTTTAGCATACATGTCTTATACATAATTTAAGTTTATTTTCCTAATGTAAAAGGCATTTAAACAAATTATATTTCCAATGATTGCTAACATGTAGAAAGAAAATTGTTGTTTGACTTTTGATCTTTAGTCTTAAGACCTTGATATTAGGTCTAAGTCTTTTTCTTTCTTTCTTTCTTTTTTTTTTTTTTTTGTAGATTCCTTAGGGTTTTGTGAAAAAAGACCATTTCACTTCTTCCTTTCTAATCTGTATGTTTTTTTCTATTTTTCTGTGAATACTTTCTATTTTTATGCTATTTCTATTTATTTTTTCCCTTGCTCAACTTATTGAGAGTACTAGGACCAACTTCTAGGAAAAGCATTCAGTCTTTCCCCATTATATATGTCATCAATTGTAGGTTTACTGTAGATGTACTTAATTAGGTTGAGGATATTCCCTTCTGTTCCTTCTATTCCTAGTTTGCAGAACAGCTTTTATTTCCCTCATGAATTAATGTTTATTTTTGTCAGTTTCTTCTTCTGTATATATTAAGATAATTATAGGAGTTGTGTTTTCTTTTTTTAAGATGGTAAATTACAGTGATTGATTTTTTAAAATATTTTTTTAATGTTTATTTATTTT